>NW_010163959.1:0-9616 GCF_000695765.1 Mesitornis unicolor
ATCCCTAACGTTCTGTGATCCTGTGATTCTGAGATTATCTGCATCTGTGTAGATTAAGTTTTTCTCGTTGTGATTACGACCCCATCAACATCGTCAGTTGATTGCTCATAAACAACCATAAAACCCCATAGAAAGACATATTCACAGGTAGATGTTATCAAAGAAGAAACTGGGTAGTTATAGCAGAGAGTATTTATTTTTTTGTTATTGTTGTTTAATTGCATTTTTCCTCTAGGGGAATGGTATTTAGGAGAGGATTCCGTTTTGCCGGATCATTGAAACAGGAATTGTCATGGCCACTGTCATAGAAACTTAATTCAGTAGGCACTTTACTCGGCACAGGGAATGAAATTGTTCTTCTGGGGCAAGATATGAATTCTAGTCCAATTTTACTCAGCCAAATCATAGAATGGAAATATGACAGAAGCGGCTTTCTATTTTAGTTAATTCCTGCTTCTTCCCTTTGGTTGCACTTTAACATTTCACACACTGTTGACGAATACATCTCTCTCTATCAGAGTAACATTTAATCTGGCAAATTCTCAGTGCTTTCTTTAGAGGGGAAGTAATGATGGTAACTCACTGGCCATAGAGTAGCTGCATATCTATAAATGTTCTCAGGTAAGGCAGAATTAAAAAACAAGCAAACAAAACTCCAGACAAATTCAAAAGTGAGATCTCCAACAGAACATGGCAGGTAGAAACAGAGCTACTAAAAGACTCTGTCCATTTTGGAAATGCACCTAAACTAACATAAATACTGATGCTTCAGTACTAGATCAGTCAGTCTTTGTGATTGAGAAATGTGTCCTTGCTGTATCTACTGTGGGCACAGTTCTGATGGCTCTAGGGTGAGATCCAAAAGAGCACTTACGTTGCCGAGACTGTAACCTCGGCACATCAATTTTACTTCCTTCCCATTAAAACCCTAACAACCCACTCAGGTTCTCAAGAGCCCTTAGCAGACTCTTTCACCAGAACATAAATGCAACTGGCCATATCACTGTGAAACGAAATCTGCATCGCTCATCGCTGTCCTGCCTGGGCTAAATGCCCAGTTGCACATCTCATATTTAACTGCTGAGTTATCCCTGCAATAATGCAATCTGGCAAGTATATTCTAAACTCTCATAGCATGTTAAGATGCTGTTGAATTAAAGCTCAAAGCATTGCAGACACAAGAATTTCACTCAGAGCCACTGGTGCAGTGCCATCGACATTGTTGTTAAGATAGTTTTTTAAACAGCAGCTTATCCAGGAATTTAAGTAATCACCTTTACAAAGCATCCTGGGAGATGAGTGTTTTATGACAGGTGGAGAGCGACTTCCTCACTACCTCTCTTTCCTGCATAAAAAAACACACCCTAAAATTTATCTTTAATGAGAAATGAACTTGTACGGGATGGTCCTTTGTTGATTGTACAGAAAAATGCACATCAGGGTCCAATTTTGAAATCAATTACCCAAAAATATACTCAATTCCTTGGAAACTGTGGTTCAATAAAACTTCGAAGATTCAAGATAACAAAGTTTGATGGAGTCAAGGCTCAAGAAGAGCTTCTAGGGCGCTGTCCTAGTGGTTTTTCTGATTCTGATTAATAACAATATTAATAAAATAGAGCTATTTTACTAAGCTCTTTTTTCTCTACATTTTGAGGGTACTCTTTTAGATACATACTGATTCTATGCGATAAGAAATACAGGTTTTCTTCTCTTTTCAGAATGTTGCTACCTTACGGTTCAATGTGTAAATGTTGCATACTTTACAGAAAAGTTATGCATTCTATAGCATTAATGCTATGCAGTAAAAGTCCATCCTCCTTCCTCAAGTGGACAAAGCTGACCTAAGGGAGTTTAAGGGCCTTTTTGGCTGTACAGCACCCAAAGGAGAGGGTTAGGAATGATTTTTCAAATGGGGAAAGAGAACATTTTGGTGCAGGAAATGATAGCAGGAAAAGTACAGTGGTTGTTTAAGTGATAGGAAAAAAGCTTGCTACAGTAAAATAATGGATTCCTTATTCGTTCTTATTTGTTAAAGGAAAAGTTAAAAACTATCTTAGAGTGTGGCAATATGCAATGTATTACTTCAGAGTACCCAGGAGAGGAATAATATATAATGACTTTTAGATGAGTATTATACTGAGAATCAATTTTCTGTGAACCGAACAATAACATAAATGTGCTCAGGGATGCAAGAACTACGGAAAGAATATTCAGTCTATAGCGCTCAAAATATCCAATATTTCAATATACGATTTCTAAAAACCATGAGACATTACAAGAACAGTGCGATGCAGCAAAGTATATTAGGACACAGATTCAGATGAAGTTTATTTACTTGTGCATGGAAAAAACAATTCTTCTATGTTTATAAGGAAGAATAAAGCACCTTTATCTTCTTTTCCCTAACCTCTTGTTTAAACAGTCCTGGCAAAATTCTCTGTATAAAACACATCTACCACTAGGATGAAACACATAGTCCAAAAAGTTCTATATTAATGTAATTGGCAAGTCCTCATCTCGCACTGTGTTTACAAGACTTACTTTTAACAGACTCTGTGCCAGCAAAAACAAGACAAATCAAGCCCATATGGTAAAACGCAGCTAATTTTGGAGTTTGTGAGATCTATCGCATAGGCTGTCCTAGATAATGAAAGCCTCATTTTACTCACACAACACTTGTGATGGGCCAGATGGGGATTCTGTGGTTAGGTGCTTTGAAAGATTTTCCCTAAAGACACACTGAGATTTTTATTCATTTGTTTATTTGTTTATTTAAAACAAGGAAGTCCCTTTTGCCGATGCAGAAGCTTGCATCCTTTTTAGCACTGATATTAAAGAATGTATGGGAGTGTGTGCCACCTTGTTCTTCTGAAAACTACAAACACCAGGAGTCATACCTTCAAATATTTCCTTTACTCTCACTCCTGTAAAGCCAGGGACTGAAATCAAACGGGCAGTGGTAAAGCTTTCTGGATATTTCAGAGTCACAGGATGTCAGGAGTTGGAAGGGACCTCGAAAGCTCCCCCAGTCCAACCCCTGCCAGAGCAGGATCACCCAGAGGAGGTCACACAGGAACACGGCCAGGGCCTTTGAATGTCTGCAGAGAAGGAGACTCCACAACCTCTCTGGGCAGCCTGGGCCATGCTCTGGCACCCTCACAGGAAAGAAGTTTCTCCTCATGTTCAGGTTGAACCTCCTGTGCTCCAGCTTGCTCCCATTGCCCCTTGTCCTGGCATTGGACATCAAAGTGCAAAGGATCAAGTGCACCCTCAGCAAGTTTGCCAATGACACCAAGCTGGGGGGTGCAGCCTTGAGAGGCTTGAGGGGTTGGTCCAAGTGAATGTCATGTTCAACAAGATCAAGTGCAAAGTCCTGTTCATGGGTTGAAGGAATCCCCAATATCAGTACAGGGTGGGGGATGAAGAGATTGAGAGCAGCCCTGCAGAGAAGGACTGCAGGATACTGGTGGATGAGAAGATGGACAAGAGCCAACAATGTGTGCTTGCAGCCCTGAAAGCCAATCATATCCTGAGCTGAATGAAAAGAGTGCTCAGTAGGTTGAGGGACGTGATTTTTCCCCTCTACACTGATGTTGTGAGATCCCACTTGGAGTCCTAAATCCAGCTGTGGGGTCTTCAGTACAAAAAAGGCCACAGAGGATGGCCACAAAAATGATCAGAGGGCTGGAACATCTCTCATATGAAGAAAGGCTGAGAGAGTTGGAGTTGTTCAGCCAGGAGAAGAGAATACTCCAGGGAGATGTTATTGCAGGCTTTCAGTACTTAAAGGGGGCTTATAAGAAAGGTGGACAGAGACTTTTTACCAAGGCCTATAGCGACAGGACAAGGCACAATGTTTTAAACTGAAGGACAGTAGACTTAGATTGGAAGAAATAAGAAGAAATCCTATACAATGTGAGTGGTAAGACACTGGCACAGGTTGCTCAGAAAAGCTGTGGGTGTCCCATCACTGGAAGTGTTCAAGGTCAGGTTGGAGGGGTCTTTCAGCAACTTGATCTAGTAGAAGATGTCCCTATGGCAGGGGGCATGGACTAGATGGCATCTGAAGGTCCCTGCCAGCCCAAACTGTTCAATGATTCTGTGAAACCAGTTTGAAATTGTGCCCTGTTTGAGGTACTGTTTTAAGGTCATGAGCTCAGGGTTTGAATATGATTGCCAAGGGAAAAGAAATCCAGCGTGATACAGTTCCTGATGAGATGAGAGATGTAAGCTGTAAAAGTTTCAGTATAACTTCATTATAAATATTAAAGAAATGCGGGGAATACTGAGGCGCTATACTCTGAACAAAGGACACACTAGAGGTACCTGGGAATATGTGTTGTATTTTTATATCACAGATTAATAATGACTTTTATTCCTTATTCACATACATAAGAGAAGGTAAGAGAGCTCCTTTCCTTTTCTTGGGCAGCTGAGAATTGGATTCAAATAATATTGAACACATTCAGAGGCAAAGTGGGATATCTTCATTTTTGAATTTCTAAAGACTTCATTTATGAATAGATTATGACACCATTTTGCTTTAGAAGCTCACAAAATCTCTCTATGAACTGAATTGTATGAAGAAATGGTCAAATTTGCTGTGCAAATCAGCATCTGAAAGTAGAACAGATAAAAGCAGAAAAGTTGGGAACTGAGATGCACTTTCATAGTCCATTAAATTGCTGTAATTTTATGTGCCTATTCTGCCCCTGTTCCTGCTACTTGGGATGCTATTGATTCTAGGGAAAAATCTAGTAAGGCCTATAAATCTTACTTTTCGAATGGATGAAATAAAAGCCCTGACAGGCTTCTAATATAAGCAAATATACAGCGTTCAAGGTTCACACTTGGTTTATGTAAATTAAAGTCACTGACCTATGAGAGCCGAAAAGGCACAGCCATAGGTTGTGTACATGGCCACCTAGGATTGGCAGATTGTCCCTAAGGCCTGTGAAACAGGACTGACTACGATAGCCATTGGCCTCTGTTTCTTTGAAAATGGGAGAAGAAAAAAATCGCTCTCTTCCTTCCTGGCTCATTTCAGGGCCTGGCAGAACAAAGGGGAAGTGCCGAGTGACAGTTCAGGAGTGGAGGAGCTGTCATTTCTACCATGCTCTAAGCACAGACGGCTCTCACCAGCAGTCCCCATGCTTCCAGGTGTCCTGCCAGGACATCACTGCTCGATTTGGGCTCTACCTCAGACAGATTTCTGTCATTGCCACTCATTGTACCCAGCTACTCATTGCACAGCGCACTACAACTTCACTGGAGGTGGTGTTTTCTTCCTTAGCAGTAAGTCTTCTGTGTTTTCAAATGGATTTTGGCCAAAAACCTGTTGCTTTTCCATCCTTCGCTTCAAATCCTGAAGTTATGGTCAAAATAAAGTAGGAAAAGGTGATCTGGAGTCTTCCTAATTACTATCCTTCCTAATTACTGTGAATTCGTTAGCAGCTGCTGCGGCACAATCGGCACCCGTTTCTTTAACCCTAAAAGGACAGTAGTAGATCAGTGGTGCACAGGATCACGTGAAATAAGATAGTACTAATGGACCATGGAATGATCTTAACCAGTAATGTGAGAACGGGGTGGGGGAGTGCTCATTTCCAAACTGGCTGTTATCAAGTATAGAAAGGAAAAAGTGAAACAGGAGACCCTCCGACTTCTCCATGAATGTGCATGGCCCCCATAACTGCCATACCACAGCTGTCGAGGCACACATGCATGTCTTGTTTCTAAAATAGGTCCTCTCTACGGCTCTGCTGCCCCTTTGGAATATAACTTGCACTGCAAAAGTGCTTGGAAAACTACTATTAAATAATTCTGCAGAAGTAAAGCAGAGAATCTCAGTACATCACTTGAACTACCTGGGCAAAGAGTGCTTTGAAGCACAAGAGACCTGAGCATTACTGTGCATCAGTGTGCATACTTCTATTCAAACATTTCTGTAATTAAGCTTAATATAGATTACAGAAAATAGAAATTAAGCCAATTATTTATATATTGCTTATTAATGTATAGGTTATTTATACAGATTACATAAAATACAAATTAAGCCAACTGTTTCATCATATAAATGACTAAGCATGAAGGAAAGACAAATATACACATACATATTTTAAGTAACAGGCAAAAAACCCAACAATAGCAATACCAATAAGCAAGAAGTCTTGACTGTCTACTTTCATCCTGACACGTAGTGTAGTTATAATCCCGAAACAGCCTAACTCACATTGTATTTATGACATTTCTTACCTCAACGTGGGCAAAATGAGTTCTAGGTTTTTGTACAGGACTGCTCCAAGTACAAATACAGTTGATTCATCTAGTTCTGAAAACAGTAAGGAAAAAAAAGATTTTTAAACTCTCTTTCCCAAGCCTTCATCAACGTAAAAAAAACCCCGTGAATACCATTTAACTTTCAAGCAGAAATTGTGTTTTAAATAAAACATCATCATTTTGAATTATATCCCGGTTGGCTGTCATAAAGATGTAGCACTGTCAGGAATATATCAAAAGATTTAAAGCACTGAAAACCACAGATTCAGAAAAAAAATCCATCACTGTGCACTGACATCCACGCTAGTTCATTTACCTTTATAATTAAGTATCCTCCAAGACTGCCTAATTTAGAGTTTAATGCCTAGGGAGTAAATTCTCGGATGTCAGACAGAGATCTGCACTGCAACAGTGTTTGTAAATTGTATCTGAAACCAGGGTAAATGACGACAGAAGATGGCATAGAAAATGCTGCCTAGGATTTCTGTGGCAAAAGAAAGCTGTAGATTTGTTTTTGTTCAAGATGCTGAAATTAAGTGCCATCAATTCTCTCCAGGATAAGCTGTGGGTACTGGATTTCTTTTGAGAATGGATAGATTAACCACTTCTGTATCATACAGCCGTCCTATGAGGCACAGATTCTGAGCTCCCTTGTTAAAGTTAACCCAAAGTTAACATGTTGATATGCTTCTTTACCTGTTGACATAGGGGTGAAGATGTTTTTTGGAATGACGACCCTGTCTTCTGAGTTTCGTGCCCAATCAACCATCCCTTTTCTTCCTTTCATGGGGAAATTGATGTCGGTTAAAACAGAGGCAGCAGGAAGTTTCTGAATGCTAGCCACTGGTAAGAGAAATCACAAAATCAAACAAAATTGATTTCCATACCTTAAAGCATCACACGGTGATAACAGTTCAGCAATAACAAAAACATTTCAAGATACATTTGAAGCAAAGCAGGAATTGATAGGACATGAGCTGGCACAGAAAGTGTGATCTTTCGTTTATTCTGCAGTTCTGCCATGGATTAATTGTGTGGCATTGATCACATCAGCTGTCAGCCAGATCCTGGTTAACTTTCTGAAAAGGGATTATTGAGTGTACTGGTTTATACCCTGGAAGTCATGCAGGAGGACATGGTCGTGTCTTGAGAGCAAACCTTAAAAGGATCAAACGTGACAATGAAAGGAAGAGGATGCTGCCAGTTGCTGTGGGAAGCATAACTACTAGAGGCAGGATAATGAAGCAGCAGAAGAGCTTTTATCCCCTATACAGACACAATTTCAAGGCAGACCCATGAAGGAGATTCACGTATTAAAAGAGCTCAGTTTCCACACAAATGAGAGTAACACATATATATAGCACTTGATTTCTTTTCCTTGAAGGAATAATCCTGATTCTGGATTCTTAATTATATTTTTTTTCCATCTAAAAAGGTTCCAAATCCCCAAACAACATCACTTCTACATCTGTAACAGCTACAGAAAGACAGAAGAAACAGGTATCAAACCTAACACCAGGCAGTTTGTAATTCTATTTACTCATTTCCTAACTCAATGGCTATCTGGAAAACAGCTTCAGCTTTGCTGTGAAATCCGAGTTTGACTCCATGGCAACACTGTCAGAGTGCAGTAAGTCTCAAACTGCTTTTAAGGAGCTGACAGCGCTGCGAGTGTTTCCGTATGCTCAGAGAGATGTCAACCACCACCTCTGGAGCACTAACTCCACTCTTAATGTAAGTCATGGTGATAGCTGTTTCCCGTGCAATGCTCCTCCTCATCAGTTACTGAAGAAGGTAAAGCATGTGGAAGATTTCGGACATCAGGACTAGGCTTTGCTGTGCATAATCATTTCACAGCAAGGGGGGGTTAAATAGAAAGACAATGGGGGACAGCTGTAAAAGCAATCAGAACAGGAAAATTAAAGTAGAAAACCATTAGGTGTCTCATCAGAGGCTTTTATTTGAAAGGAAACTGTAATTCAAATCCAAGAGAAGACAAAAATTAAGAGGTTAACAACATTAACTCTGCAAATGTATTCCTTGGTAACTGACTCTTAGGTTCAAATTAGACTGGTCCTGTATTAGAGAATGCCATTAGTGAGGCAGTGCTGGAGGTCATTTCAGGTTTTCCGTTATAAAACTGTAATCGGGGCTTTACAATGTTAGTTACAATCCCCTCTGGGAATAAACTGGCAAATACATTCCCAGCCCTAGAGGGATGCTTATTCTTGTGAATTATCAGGTGCTTTGTGGAGGAATGAGGGTTCAGGTGTTTCAGAATTACTGGGGCATAAAACGGACCGCGTGTTTTCACATGCAATCAGTGGCTATACAGAATATATTAACATTCTGAAAATGGATTTTTATTCCCATAGTTCTGAAAATATAAAAATAATTTTATTCTGTTTTGCACATAAATAAAATTCGACCCACGGTTATTTAGTTTTCAAAATTAAATACATCCTGTATAAGACACTATTGGGGTTTTTATCTGCGCAGTATTTATCTGTGTATATTGCTATCTACCTAATTAGCTAGCAGACCCTTAATATTTCATCCACCTTTCAGATGACAGTCCCTTTTATTGAAATAGGAAATCAATGTTATTCAATGGAATTCACCCTGCAAAACAGAAAAACACTTTAGGACTCGATAAATGGTGAGGGTCCAGGATAGTTCCTCTATGGACTCTCTCTGTCTCTGTATTTTTAATAAGGCCATTCATCATGGTACCTAAGCACTGCTTAGAACCAAAGCTTCCAAAATATTTAGGTGATGAATTACACAAAACCTAAACATAAAACTTCAACGTTTGGCTTACAGCTTTCAGGAAATAATATAAAAATATCTATTTATTGGGCAGTGATAGCTTTAAGGTTGGACTCTATGATCTTAAAGGTCTTTTCTAAGCTAAATGGTTCTGTGATTTTATGTATTCTTATTCATGGTTCAGACGAGTTCTTTACAAGTTCCCACCTCTTCAGTGCGGCTGTAAATCGTACTTGGTTTCTTAAAACAGCTAATATTCTTATTAAATATTAGTCTACAACTCATTGCAATGAGACCTTGGAGCACAACCGGCTGTATTTCCATTGTGAAATGTGGCTTTGCTGCTCCCTAACTCAGTTTTAATCTGCTACATGAAATGATTATTTACTTTATTGTGAAAATGAAAATCAACTTTTGGGCTTTTGGAGGAGAATGTGTATAATGCAGGTACCAGGTCATTCACATGTCAGAAACTCAAATACCAGTTTCTTATAAGATTGCTATACATAGATAATGAGACACAATGATACATAATGATACAACCCCAGGTTCCAGTATAAATTGG
>NW_010163960.1:0-1659 GCF_000695765.1 Mesitornis unicolor
CGCAGCCCTGACGCCAGGCACCCACAGGGGCACCAGGCGAGGGACATCCCAGGGCAATGCCACCACCTCCCTGTCCAGATCCTGCGCCTCGGCTTCGTGCAGGCTCCCTGGCACCCATCTCCCTGCTGCCTTGCACCCTGGTGCCACCGTCCCTGACACCCACGGGGACACCCGGCCCATGACCAGCCCATAGGATGCCATTTCAGGGTGACACAGGGTGTGCAGGCAGCCTGCTGCCCCGCTCTGTCTTTTTGCTCTAAATAAACTGTATTCCGCAGGCAAAATAAATGCAAACCTTTCAGATCCCAGCTCCTCCCAAAATAACATGCACTTTAATAACACTCGTAAATGCTTCTGGTGCATTCCCAGCTGCAGGGAGGACTCTGGACTGGGGGAGCTGGAAGCTGGCAGAGCCATGTGACACATAGGGAGGCTTGGATGGGATGGGGACAGGAGGGGTGCATGGGCTACCCCAGCCCATCGCCTTGGGATCACATCCAGCACTTGCCTGCCACAACTTTTCAGCACCAGTGCTCCAAACAGAGAGGAGAAAAAAAGTTTTTGAGAGCTGGAGAAAGTGACTTTCTAGGAGCACTCAACCCTGGGTTGCAGGAGGCATAGGAAGGACAGGGGCAGCTGAGGACTGAGAGGCTGCTGATGCTGTGGAGAAAGCAGCAGAAGAGCTGCTGCTGGACTCTGGAGAACAGCTATTAATACTGATGAAATGGGCACATATTTGGCCAAGGAGAGTTGGTAACTGCCAGCACGTGGCTTCTGAAGGGAGGGGGAAGATACATCTCCTGTCATTCCTGGGCGAGGATAGATGGCTTTCTGTGAGATGCTTCGGGCTGGAGCAACTTCATGGGCTCAGCACTCAGGGGAAAGATGATGTGCATGGTGTGAGCAGCCAGGAAGGGCAAGGCACGGCTTCAGCCCTCGAATGTCCTCCCTGAAGGAGCAGTTCCCCCTTGCTGCCTGCTCCCCTTTGCTCCAGGCATCAGAGTCGCATCTGAATGGCACAGCTGAAGCCATCCAGGTGCCTGGGCTCACAAGTCTGCCCTCAAAACCATCCTCTGGGGAGGCCTCCAAGACAAGGAGGTGCAGAGAGATGTGGGTGCACATCCCTCCCATTGCTCTCCTGTGCCCAGTCCCACCCCAGGCTAAGATGGGGATCCATCCCAAGTATGGGGATCCACCCTCCATGTCCCACTCTAGGGTCCGACTGCCCTTCCTGGGGAAAGGCTTGTCCCTCAATCTAACAGGAACTTCCTAGATGCAACTTGTGCCTCAGTGTCTTGTCCCATCTCTGGGCTCCCTGAGAAGTCGGGCTGTGACTTCCCTGCCCACCTCCAGCTTGACCAGATTTGTGTCCCCACAGAGGTACTTGTGCCTTGTGACTGCAGCATCTCAGCTCGAAGCCCCTATGTGTGCTTGCCCAAACCTGCCTGTCAAAATAACCCTTCACTCTGGCAGGGGAGATCAAATCACACCCCACGTCCCTCCCCTGGTGTTTGCACCACCACCCCTTGCCTGTACCCCAGCCTGGGGGACATGGTGGGGGGAGTTGTGCTTGTAGCCCCATGCCAGGGGTGCCAGGGCTCCTGTGGTCCCAGGCTGCCCAGATGAGGCCATGGCTGGTGGCAGCCCAGGCGGACACCC
>NW_010163960.1:1715-3297 GCF_000695765.1 Mesitornis unicolor
CCTGGACAGATCAGGCCAGCGCAGATTGTCAGGGGACAACTGGGAGGACTGGGATGCCTGCAAGAGCCACAAATCCATCCTGGAGCCTGGCCAGGGTTGAGGATCCCAGAGGGAACAGCTCCTCTGCACCCCCAAGGATGTGCCTGTGGGAGACAGTGGGTCACTGGCAGCAATGCTGTGGGATGCTGCCTTTGCTGCTCATGCTGCTTGTAGCTCATGCTGCTGTGGACAAGTCCTAGAGATAGGGGACACATGCCAACCCAGCCATCTCCCTGCTCCATCCCACAATATCCCTGCCTGCCCCACCACTGCTTAGCCCCCCCAAACCCCTGCTGAGTGATGGGGTGGGAACAGGTAGGGACATGCTCAGGGCAACTGCTGCCCACACAGGTTGGCCCCAGGGGGCTATTTCAGGGGGTGAGCTCAGTGCCAGCAGCCATGAGGGCTCCAGATGCATTCCTAGCCCTGCTGCACACCAAGCACTGCTGCTTCCCCACCAAGGGGGTAACCAAGGTCCACCCCCCACCACCTGCACCCCTGTAGCACCCTACCCAGGGATATTTTCAGCTGGTGGCAGTAGAGCCAGGAACCTGTCCGGTTCCCCCCTAAAGCCCAAATACATGAGCAATAAAATCCACAGGGCCCCCTTGTGCAGGAGTAGCCCCCCACCAGCACCTTCAAAGGCCAGCATATGGCTGGCAGTGGGGGTCCAGCCTGCCAGGCACCTGGGGCTGGACATGCTTCGAATATTTTCCATGCTGTATAAGCACCAACACAGCATCCCCCTCCTTGCTGGGAGGGCAGGTGACCATGGGCCTCCCTACCCACCATCCTCCCTTTCTCCTAGAGGGTCCCATTGATGCACAGGCGGTGAGAAAGCAGAAAAGCCAGATTTTATTGATGAAAATGTCTTTCCAGAGCGACATCAACAGGCCCCAGCCTAGAGCCATGGAGGAAAGCTGTTTTCCTCCAGTGGTTAATAGGGGAATCTTAATAAATGAACATTGAAAGCTGCAGGTTCGATACTAGAGAAATTGAAAAGTTACAAAAATACTGCAGATCTTGGAAAATTATGCAGACACTTGTGAAAGAGAAAGAGGGTAGAGCTGGCTGGGGCCACAAGGGGGGAAAGCCTGGTGGGAAGGTGAAGAGCAACTCCAGGGGCAAACCCATTGCCTTTCCCCACCCAGAGTTGAGGCAGAGCAGCTTCCAGCTCTCTCAGGAGGGGCCCAGGCTGAAGAAGATCACAGAATCACAGAATGTTAGGAGTTGGAAGGGACCTCGAAAGATCATCCAGTCCAACCCCCTTGCCAGAGCAGGATCACCTAGACTAGGTCACACGGGAACACATCCAGGCAGGTTTTGAATGTCTCCAGAGAAGGAGACTCCACAACCTCTCTGGGCAGCCTGTTCCAGTGCTCCGTCACTCTCACAGTGAAAAAGTTTTTCCTTATGTTCAGGTTGAACCTCATATGCTCCAGCTTGCACCCATTGCCCCTTGTCCTGTCATTGGACATCACTGAGAAGAACCTGGTTCCATCCTCCTGACATTCACCCTTTACAAACTTATAAACATTAATGA
>NW_010163961.1:0-1551 GCF_000695765.1 Mesitornis unicolor
CGGGATGGTCGTTCTCGCTGCGTTGTCTCCCTGGGCTGCTGGAAGTAAGTGCGGGTGTGCCGGGCTGGGCGGCTGGGGACAGCACCGCTGGTGCCCGTCCCATCCAGCTGTGGGGGTGGCAGCTCCTCCTGACGGTCGCTGTGTTTCCCCCCGTGACATTTGTGATCTCCAGCAACTCCAAAAACACCAGGAGGTCCCATCGCTCGAACACAGCACGACCCTTCTGCAGGGTGGGAGTGCTGCTGTGTTTTGTCCCACACACCTAATGCCAGAGCCCCCCCGTGTCGTCAAGGGAAACCAAACGCCAGGAAAGACTCCTGTTTGTGGAGCAGATCTTCACAACCAGTAAAAATGGGGACGCGTGTGTGGCCCCCACCCAGCCCGGGTGGCCGAGGTGCCCTGGTGTGGGTGGCAGCCGCCCGGGGGCTGCGTCACCGCGCTTGGTTTTGGTGGAAGCCTCGAGGCAGCAGCTGTGCCAGTGACCTCAGCGGGAATTGCTGGGGTTTTTTTAACCCCGCTCCCTTCCAGGAGCGTGGCCCATAACAGTGATTGCTTTTTTGGCATTTGCAGTTCCGCTTTGAGTCGCGCGTTTGGCAGCCTTTGAGGATTGCTCTCGTGTGCTGAGGCTGCCAGCAGTCCCCCAGGAAGGCAAATCTCCTTGCTGGGCTCGGTGGTGGTGAAGGAGCGGCTCAGGAGCACGTGTCCGACTCCACTGTTAAATAACAGCATGAGGGAGATTTCTCCGGAGCCTGTTAAGCCGGTCCTGTGTTCTACTTAGGCTTAGGCTTTTATCTCTACCCATCCTCCTCCTCCACAAGACCCACTAAACCACCCAAAAGAAAGGCTGTTGGGGGTTTTTTTGTGTCCTCTCTTCTGTTCAGCTTCTTGTCACATCCACTGAAAGCTCTGCAAATGCGTGTTTGCCTCTGGTGCCTCTGAGTGAGCGGATGAGAGGGGAGATGCGTTTTTTCAGTTCCTAAATACAGTTGGCTCCAAGTGCTTCCTTGTCAGCCTTGAATGTCATCCAAGCCAAAGCCCCAGTGCTGGGGAGGAAGTTGAAGCCTTTCCGTGTCACCCTGACCTTTCTGTGTTTGAACACAGCAGCGTGGACTATCAACCCACTTCAGGGAGGGACGTTAAATGTTCTTGGTGAAAGAAAATTCACAGCAGGAGTGTGTGGGGGGCGGTGATTTCGGCTGGGGCTTGTTCTGCTGTTTTTCTAGGCGAGGCGTTTGTGAGGAGGGTGTTTAACTGCTTGGTTTTGTTCCCCTGGGAAGGCTTTTGCTCCTTGCAATGTAATTTTAATACTGGAGAGAAAAAAAAAGACCAAGACAAAGCTATAGTTATGTGTTGAACACCTTTATCCTTCACTAAAGGTTGTGAGCTCTTGAATCCTAAAATAAAACAAAGATTCTGGTGCTGAACGTTGCACGAGGGCAGAGAAATTAGGCTGCTGGGGAATGTGCTTTCAGGCCTATTTCTGTCTGTCACAGCAAACGAAAGTGGCGCTGACTCTGAGCTGCGTGACCCTTTGGTCCTCACTCCGTGACT
>NW_010163961.1:1582-7204 GCF_000695765.1 Mesitornis unicolor
GGCTCTGAGGTGGTGCCTGCGTCAGCGCTCGCCTGCTCCTGCGACCCAGGGGTAGGGGCGTTCACCTCTGAGCTCCCCTGCTCCTGCAGCGACTGCCTGCGATGGAGGGAGCCGTTCAAAGGGCAGAGGTACAGAAATACCCGGTGTGTCCGTGGGGTGCAGCTCCCTGCTGGTTCGGTCAGGGTGTAAGGACGGGAATCTATTTTTAATGGATTGGACAAGGTGTGATTTATCACTGCTACGGTCACACATCGGGGTAAATCCTGAGTGAGCAGTCAAGTGGCAGCATCAGAGAATAAACCTTTAGAAGAACTTTGATTAAAAGAACCTTTCCTTTAAGCTTGGCTCGTGTTTTAATTCATGTCAGCCATGAACGTTTTGAGGAGAGATGGTTTTGGCAAACAAAGCAGCCATTCAGAGCAGCAGCCGTTTGGAAAGCACAGCTGAAGCTCTTGGTGCTGCAGCAGAAACCTCCCTAACTGCACACAGTCTCGTTTTTCTTCAATAAAGCCACTTTCAAGCCATCCTTCTTGTTCCTTTTAAAGGACAGCTCCAACTTAAAACAAGCTCTTCTGCCTGCGATGCCTTAAGAAACAAATGACTGGGCTTTCATCTGCTTTAAGATGTGATTAAATGATAAGGCTGAGCTAATGCAGCAACTCACTTGTACCAAAATCTGCATTCTTTGGAAGGCTCAGCTCCTCGGTGCAGTGTAACCAGCACAGTCCCAGCCTCAGCACAGTGCAGCACCAGTACCACACTGGGGTCAGGACAGGCAATGCCAGCGAACCCAGAGCTGGTTTCGCTCCTGGACCCACCACATCCGGGATTTTTGTACCCTTCAAAGCTCTGAGCTGCTCCTGTGGGTAGCGAGCGTGTTTACATGGATCCCTGCAGCACCTCATGCCTGTGTGAACAGTAAATCCATAGGACCTGTGTCCTAGAGGACCTCCTAGAGGAGGATGTTTTCCAAGCGCAGCAGTCCCCTGCTGCTGGGTAAATGCCTTGTATTGATGTTGTAGGCGTGAACTCGTGACAGTCCTGTTCTAATTACTGTTTTTATCACTCCTAATGACAGGCTTTAGGTTTCTGGCCTGCCGTGGATTTCAGGGGTGTGGAGTGCCAGTTGCTCGCTCAGAGCTGACGGTCTGCGGGGTTTGGGGATGACTTCAGCCCCCTCCCGCACACAGATGGGTTCCCAGGCTCCTCCCGAGCTCTGCGCTCCAGCAGCTCTCCGGGGAGCGCTCTCCCGTGGAGCAATCTGCTCATTGGTGGCCTCTGAGTCACAAACAGGCAATTCACCCCTGCGAGCTCAGCTGAGAGGTACCCGTGTTGCTGTCAGAGCGATGCTCCGTGCCTGTGTCTCCTTTGCTTTCCCAGCGATTCGTGAGCCGTGACCGGCAGCGGGTTCAGTCGCTGCTGCACGGCTGATTCCCTGTGATCCCCTGCCTGTCGCCATCTGTCACCTACCTGTCTTAAACCCTCTGGTCTCTAGAGGTGACTTCAAGATATTTGTACCCCAGTGCTGCGGCCCAGGTACGCCTGAGGCCTCGCCATGGGGCTGGGGTCCCCTCAGTGTCCCCAGCGAGGAGCAGTTCCAGTGCCACGCTGTGCTCTGCGTGCCCAGAGGTCGGGAAGTTGGTCTGGCAGCAGGAAGCACGGGATCCTGCAGCGATCCCAAGCTGCTCCTGCAGGAATGGTGTGATGGCTTTGGACTGGCTCATGGAAAGAGGCGTCTGGCCAACAGATCTGTCCCTGGTGAGGAGTTGCGCTGCGCTTGAGGTCACATGTGGTCTTTCAGGCACGTCCTTTGTCTTTGTGGGATACTTGGCCTTGCTGTGCTGAAGGGAAGCATCTATCCCTCAACCTTGACTTGTCATCTGCAAAGAAGTCACCTGAAAAAACCCATCTACGTGACAGAGATGCACACTGCTGAAGGGTGCTGGAGCGCTCTGCGGCCTCCTGACCAGCGCCGAGCTGTGCTTTCTTGTCCTGCCCCAGAGGAGCCCTGGCTTACGCTGCTGGCTGGGTCACAGAGCCATCGTGCATCTTTTCAAAGTCTGAATTTACCTTCTAACAGCTTCAGCTCTACATTTAATCCTTTGATTCATTATTGATGTGAAGTCAGCGGATGGCGCAGTGGCCACCTGACTCCAGGTATCCGTTTGCTCCGTTTGCTGCATGGAAATGAGCCTGAGCTCGGCTGGGGGCTGCTGGCATCCTGCAAGGAGCTCTGAGACGCAGGGGCAAGAGCAGGGGTGGCGAGGCTCTTACGGGGAGCGCGTGTGAGTTCTGCATTGGCTGTGGAAACCGATGCCTCCTGGCCTGAAAAACACAAGCTGGGGCTGCTAATGCTGCTTCCTGTTCCTAACCTGCTCAGGGGATAAACCGGGGATTGCAGCAGCCTCCAATCCAGCACCTTTCCCCGGTAGTAAATACACGTGGCATTACCGAGTGATGTCATGGCTGGAGCGCAGCCCAGCAGGGCCAAGCCTGGCTCAGGTTATATCTGTCCTCTCAGAACATTGGCTTCCTCCCAGAGCAGCATATTGCCGGGCCGAGGGCAGCGACCGAAGCCACCTTTCCCAAGGTCACCTCTCGCGCACACAGAGAGGACGGCGCTCGCTTCCGCGTACGCAGCGCGGCCATGGCGGGCAATGGCTGCTCGCAGGGCTAAACCTCTCCACTCTCCCTGTTGGTATCACCTTGTGCTGGCACCAGCAGGACCCCCAGCCCTCTTTGCTGGTGCTTCATCAGCTGGTTGCCTTTGAGGCACAGTGTGAAAGGAGGAATTGGACTCAGGTCAACCCCAGCTACGTGGTGCGTCGGTAAATCACTGCTCCGTGTAGTTCAGTATGGTTGTGTCACGTCAAGGCTTGCATCTTCTGCCTGGGAACATCGCAGCAAGAGCCCAGCTGCCCTGCAGACCTGAAACGCTGCTGCTTGTGGTCAGTGAACCCAGCTGGGACTGGTCTGTGCTGGAGTTTGGAGCCATTCAGCTTTCATTGCCCTCCATCATTCCATGGGTGCAGGTTTGTCTTCTCTGAAGCTGCGGCAAAGCTGCGAGGCCAGCACAACAAAACCCATGTGGCTGCGCTCAGGTCAGCCTGGCAGAATCAGGAAAGTCCTGTCTAAGCAAACTGCTGCTGCTTCTGATGGGGCTGTGAAGCTACTGCAGTGATGCAACTCCTTAAAAATAGATCAGGCCTAATTAGCAACAGATCTAATCAGCAAATGGATGGAAGCGAGGTGTGACATGCCTGGAGAGCAGGGGAGGTAGGGATGTGTGTGGTGCTGGCCTCACAGCCCCTTGGCGAGGGTCAGGAGGAAGGAGCCAGGCTCTGCTCTGGGATGTCCAATGCCAGGACAAGGGGCAATGGTCCCAAGCTGGAGCACAGGAGGTTCAAGCTGAAGATGAGGCCAAAGTTTGTCAGTGTGAGGGTTATGGAGCATGGCCCAGGCTGCCCAGAGAGGTTGTGGAGTCTCCTTGTGTGGAGACACCCAAAGCCCTGGCCGTGTTCCTGTGTGACTGCTCTGGTGATCCTGCTGTGGCAGGGGTTGCACTGGGGGAGCTTTCCAGGTCCCTTCCAGCTCCTGATACCCTGGGATTCTGTGGTTCCTCTCTGGGCAGAGTGGGCACAGAGGACCCCCCTCTTTACAGCCAGAAGAGCCCACGTGGCCAGCAAGGAGTGGAGGTGGCTACCAACGCAGCCACACAGCATCATCCTGGGCAGCTTGGCCTGTCCGGCCACGCCGGGTGGGATCTGGGGGGTGGTGGAGGCGCTGGTGTCCCCACAGCCAACTGTCACATCCCCAGCACCACACTGCAAGCTGTGACCAGCCAGTATGGATTAATAACAACCAGTTCCATGTTGTGTCTGTAAATTAAGCTGTTGGACAATTAAGCCAGGGATACAAAGAGACTTCCAGGAGTGAGGGGGACATTAAGATGCTAATAGACCTTGCTGGTACAAGGTTCACTTAGACACATCCCAGGGGGCAGATGACAATTAACATCCTGAGAGACTCTTCTAGAAAGAGGATGCTAATTCAGACCTGCTGGGAAGGGAGGTAATTATTTATTATTATTTGACATAGTCCTGCATCCTCCCACTCAAGAATGCCTGAGATGCTTTAGGATGAGCGACTTAGGAGAACTGACAACCATAATGATACCTAAAAGTTGTCCTGGAGCCACCTGAGGGAAAAACATGGAGAGAAGGCAGGGAGAAAAAGCTGCAGAGACCACCCTGGTCAGCAGACAGAGACAGAAACACAGGCACATGGAAGGAAGTGGGCAGGAGGGATCAGAGCCACAGGCCTGGCACACGGGATATTCGTTTTGGTAGAGCAAGAACGGTGTAACTGTGGCAGGGGGAGGTGATGTTTGCTCTGAAATGCCTTCCTGCCCCAAAGGAGTTCTCAGCAGAGGACACTGAGCCCACCCGCTCTGCTAGTGCAAAATAGGAAGAGATTACACAAGATTTAGGATCAGGGACTTAAAATACGACGACCTTTGTGATGTCTGTACATAGGGAACTCAACACCACTCATAACCTTGCCGCGCTCTGGTGTAAGGCTCAAGGGGGGGGTTCCACCGCTGGTAGAACCACGCACGGGCACCAACAGAACAATGCCCAGTGATAACTGAGAGTTATCCAACTCGCTGTAATGGCTTTTCCACAGAAGATCACAGAATCCCAGGGTATCAGGAGCTGGAAGGGACCTGGAAAGCTCCCCCAGTGCAACCCCTGCCAGAGCAGGATCACCAGAGCAGTCACACAGGAACACGGCCAGGGCTTTGGGTGTCTCCACACAAGGAGACTCCACAACCTCTCTGGGCAGCCTGGGCCATGCTCCATAACCCTCACACTGACAAACTTTGGCCTCATCTTCAGCTTGAACCTCCTGTGCTCCAGCTTGGGACCATTGCCCCTTGTCCTGGCATTGGACATCCCAGAGCAGAGCCTGGCTCCTTCCTCCTGACACTGCCCTTTCCCAATGGATCCCCAGGAATGAGGGCAGCCCTCAGTCTCCTCTGCTCCAAGCTCAAGAGCCCCAGCTCCCTCAGCCACTCCTCACAGAGCCAGCTAACCTGCCAGACAAAGAGCAAACATATAAATGTGTATGGATTTGTTCACTCCTTTTACTTCTGAGTGTGCTTGTTAATCCATCGTGCTCAGCTGCAGGCACTAAACGCTGTTTTCTATCGGAGCTTCATACCTCGAGCTGTCAGAAGGGGAGTCTTCCTCAGCAGCAGCTGCAAAGGGAGGAAGCTGGCCTCTTTCTGTTGAATCTAAGATCGCAGAGGTTGTTTTTCTTCTTTTCCCAGCCATTACAATTACATGAGACGTGACACTAAGAAAGATAAAAACCCCAGAGCGGGGCTAGTTGTGCACTCACACCACCAGACCCTGCACTGCCCACAGCTCCTCTCCTGTGCCTGCAGGACCCCACTTGCTCCTCCCAGGTGTTTGTTCTCCTCCTGCCTAAATCTGTTGGGGGACCTGGCCGCACCGCAGCGCCTGGGCAAGGCCTGGCTGGGTTGTGGGAACCATCTGCTCCAGGAGACTCGGCCAGGCAGACCTTGGCCCGGGGCTCGGCTGCAGAAGGCTGCCTGCC
>NW_010163962.1:0-4284 GCF_000695765.1 Mesitornis unicolor
AACAGGAGATTTTTGCCTTTTTATCTTTCATTTAAAAAGAAAAAAATCCACTTATCTCCTTTTCCACACAATGTTCTACCACAGTCACCTCTTCCTCAGATTTAGGACTTTGTGCCACTCTTCCCCCACCTCCTTCACACCACGATGTCTTGTCAATGCTCCACCTCTGCAATAAACCTCATGTGCCAACCACAGCCCTTCACAAAGTGTGTGAAAGAGCTTGGTGTCACCCTTGTCACTGACCTGCTGGGCTTTCCTCCTCGCTCTCCACTCCTCCACATCCGGATCCCATTCCTCTGTCACTTGTCTAGGAAATAATTCCCTGAGAAAGAAGTATTTCCCCTAGAAAGACTGACAGAGTGCTCACACCTAGTACCTAAGCCTGTGCACCGCCACAGATTTACAGGCAGTGGAAATCATCAAGCTCAAAGTGACATCTACAAGCTTGGCCAAAAATTCATTTTTTCTTTTTCCCAGTGAGCTCCTGCTCCCTCCTCGAACTTCCCCACCTCTCTGGGTATTTCACTTCGGCTTCTCTTCCTTTCTCAGGCTACTGAGCTCTTCCTCACATCACTACAAAGGATCCTCCTGCTCACTTTCTTGATAAAGGATGCAGGGGATACGCTGACGGCAGTATCCAATGTCCCCAGCAGAGCCCCCCCCATCTCCACTGCAGCTTTTTGGTGTGAAGAGAGACAGCAAAGGACACAAGTGACAGGACAGCTGCTGATGGCATTACGTACAGCACAGGGTTTTTTACGCAGAAAGCAGCCACCTACACCAAAAACTCAACTGTAAGTTTTCCTGACATTACAGAATCACAGAATCGCTGGGTTGGAAAAGCCCTCTGAGATCATCACGTCCAACCGTTCCTGTCTACCCCCTAAACCATATCCCTAAGTACCTCGTCTACCCGCTCTTTAAACACATCCAGGGATGGTGACTCCACCACCTCCCTGGGCAGCCTGTGCCAGCTTCTGACGACCCTCTCAGTAAAGAACTTCCTCCTTATCTCTGACCTGAACCTCCCTTGGCACAGCTTGGTGCCGTTTCCCCTTGTTCTATCCCCCATCACCTGGGAGAAGAGCCCAGCACCCACCTCTCCACAACCTCCCTTGAGGCAGTTGTAGGTGGTGATGAGGTCTCCCCTCAGCCTTCTCTTCTCCAGGCTAAACAAGCCCAGTTCCCTCAGCCGCTCCTCATAAGGCTTACGTACCCTTTGTTTTGAACAGTCATATTGACACCACCTCAGATACCCCTCGTTTTTCACTACGTTTTGATTACCACAAGCACATTGTAAGTATTTAATAATCTATATAACAAGAAACAGATCTCTACAGCTGCAGGTAAATATTAAATAGAGGTTTCCCATAGTAGTAAAGAGAGAGATCTGTGCAGATCTATCAATCTGCTGATAACACTTCCAATCTGATAACCATGAGAATGAATAAACTCTTTCAGTGCAGCCTTTTCTCAGTAGCATTCAT
Source organism: Mesitornis unicolor (assembly GCF_000695765.1). Lineage (NCBI taxonomy): Eukaryota > Metazoa > Chordata > Aves > Mesitornithiformes > Mesitornithidae > Mesitornis > Mesitornis unicolor. The sequence goes on from NW_010163962.1 coordinate 1,488, forward strand.
GAGACTGATCTACCTTGAGTGTGAAATACATCATATTTGTCATTTTTTGAAGAGTTTGGCATTTTAAAAAGCTTCTCACCCGTCTCTCAGCTTTCCTCCTCAGACACCAACACAGCAAACCCGGTTTACAGGTTTATCCACAATATCCATCACTGCAAGAGATGGAGCTGTTATGGAGCATTAATGGATTCAGTGTTATCTGGTAAAAATGGGAGACTATTGTTTTCCTTTTACCTGTGGTGCCAAAATTTTCTAAACTCAAAAAAGCCTCCGGACAACGAGTGTTTCAGCCAAGAACAGAACACAGATCCTCCTGCCCCATCCCAGCTGCTAGATTCCCAGTTGCTGTCTTGTGATATAGAGGATTTCCCACTGCAATGGGCTGCAACACAAGCCAACTGTGTACTTTTCAACATTTAAAACCACATCCTAAGAGCTCTGAATATCTTTATTGCCTGCTACAAATAAAACCAATGAAAAATAGCTTGCTAGCAGCTACGTGTCTGAGGGAAAAACAGTGCTGATAAAGTGAACTTAAAGGAAGGGCTTAGGTGACAGATTGTTACATGATACCAAGAAACAGTGTCTATACTAAACATAATTAAGTTATAAAGTTGTCCATTAGCTTCATCGTTCTGTGCAAGTCACTTCCTTTCTTTCAGCAAACCATCAAGAAATAAGCTTCAGTGGAAGGACTTCATTTATACAATAATATCAAACAAAATCCCAAGTAAAAAATAAGGTGACCCCATGCCCTAGCCTACTGTTCAAAAGTTTTGTCTTGTTGTAAGTACTTCTGAACCCAAAACACCGTGGTTCAACCCCTCTGTCAAGGAGGGAAGGACAAACACACACAAAAAAGGCACCAGAACATTTTCCACATCACTTTTCAGGAGACATCTCCATCAGCAGACCTCCGCTATCGCTGTTCTGCTGCAAATATCCAAGATGAGGAAGACAAAACAGCACATCCTGCCTGTCCAAGCCCATCCTTTCCATAACAGGTTGGTGGGTACAAGCAGCGTACATGTTCTCCTTGTCCTCCAAAGATAAATCAGAAGCAACTTCAGCTGGTCCAGGCTGATGTGAGCAGGTCAGATCAGAGCTCACACCATTGAACACTGTCTGTATATCACATTAATGGGATTATTTTCATGGCTAACAGACATCCAGACCCTATTAACTGCTGTAACAAATAATCACAGAGACATTAAGGTTGGAAGAGACCTCTAAGATAAAAAGTCTGTCAACCCAACCCCACCATGGCCATAAACCATGGCCCCAAGTGCCACATCCACACGGTTTGTGAACCCCTCCAGGGATGGGGACTCCACCACTGCCCTGGGCAGCCCCTGCCAGTGCTTGGCCACTCTTTCAGGGAAGAAATTTTCCCCATATCCATCCTCCCCCTCCCCTGGCACAACTTGAGGCCATTTCCTCTCGTCCCATCACTTGTTCCTGGGGAGCAGAGACCGACCCCTCCTCTCTACCCTCTCCATTCTGGAGCTGCAGAGGGGATAAGGTCTCCCCTCACCTCTCTTCTTCTCCAAACTAAACAATCCCAACTCCTAATGCAACCTAGTGAGACCCTCCCCTAATACAGACCTAATTATTTGTATATTACTTTCTGAGCTCTACCTGAACGAAGGCTGTAAAGAGCTTTCAGCATTAGAGATGCCAAGAAAGCACGAGCAATGCAGGAGCGGCATTGACCAGGATGTTTTGCGTTCAGACTCCGAGCAGAATGGGTTGCTAAATCAAGGGCTCCTTTTTTCTCCACAGAGAAGTTCAAGGCAACGTACGAGAGCAGGGAAGATTACAACTCTGTGTTTGGTCTTGCTGGAAGCCACCCGCTCTGCAGTAACGCTGCCGTGGAGTTGTCAGACAGATTTGTTCTTTATCGACTGGAAAACCCGAGTGCTGTTTTCCTCAGAAGCCTTAAAACAAGACCATGACCTTTGCTGCCTCCAGCAAATAAACCCCACCAAGGCCCTGGTCTGTATCTCCAGTCTGCAGCTGCATGACCAGCAAGAAAAGGCACCAGTTCCTTGACCTTTCCTGTGCCGATGCCAGATTTTTTATTTCAAGGGTTTTTCCTCACAGAAGCATGGGAGAGACACCAAATGGCATCAAATCCTAGAAAAGTCATGCAATTATTCAACATTATAAAGCTCAGAACCATAAAATCCTTTTGAAAGTATTTAGTGCAACTGTTCCTTACAAGCAATTAAAAAAAAAAGTCATTAAAAATTTAACATAATCACTTTAAAGAGCATACAAACTACACGCTTAGTCAGGTTGGCCCAAGTGCCTTCTGGTCACAATGTCTTATATTTAAGACTATAAACTGTGGTGCAGGAGATGGTAAGCTGTCTGTAATCACCACTACAGGTATTTTTAATAACATATTGAAAAACTGAACTGTTAGGACAGGAACAACTACGTTTTTACTTGTGTGATGTTAGAAATGTGTGTTTCTAACGTCAGCTTCTGCTCTGCTTCGCTCCGACAACTTTAAACAGTTATTAAACGGCTTCTTCTTCTGGCATTTTGCTTTTTAATGCTTGTCCATGCTATTTAACACATTAGTGATGAGAACACCACGCACCTTTGACAGCGACAGAAATTCCCATTTCATTACTGCACTGCTTTAAGAAGAAATAGACACACACTTTAAATTTTACTGTTCATCTACATAACATAACCAGTGTGGGGGGAGGGAACCAAACCAAAAGATCTGTGAAAGGAAACCCCAAGAACACAGAGAGGGGTTAAAATAATGATAATGACAACGATA
>NW_010163963.1:0-10698 GCF_000695765.1 Mesitornis unicolor
CCCTAACGTTCTGTGATTCTGTGAAATGGGACTGTTGGATGGGCCCTGCAGCTGATCCACAGAACACTGTCCTCCTTAATTGGTGTTTCTGGTCAATAACTGAGGAAGATTGCCCAGTAGCTTGCCTGAATTTTTGCAGGTTTGCAGTAGCTCCTGATAACAGACGGTGTGAAAAACATTGATGGAGATAACCTGAAGTTGTCCTCTGCTTACTTTTTCTTTAAGCAGCTGGGGATTTTTAAAGCGTTAACACAACAATAGGAATTTGTTTACTAAATATTTTATAGTAAGACAGCTGAAGTGACATCCTTCCCTCTGGTTGTGTATTCTGACTTGGAGAAATTATCGCATTTAGTATGTCTCAGCTAATCCTAATCCCTTTCTGTAGATGCTAATTTTCCAATTCCTCCTTTGCCTGTGATGCTTCCAAGAAAGCAGCAGGGAAGCTGAGAGTTGCTTGCTATCTGACGTATTTCCCTGTGCTATTATTTTGTTAACTCCTTGCCTGTCTTTTTGCTGGTTTAGATTGCTCCCTGCTACAGAGTCTACTTTCCTGCTACAGAGTCTACTTTCCTGCTACAGAGTCTACTTTCCTTTTGTATTTGTAGTGTCTAACTTAGGGGAATTGGGCTCTGCACCTGGGTCTCCCAGGCATTTGACCAGCAGTGGTGAATGCTTTTTCCATTGTATATAAGCATCCTCACTGTACCCCAGCTGTGTCCCTTCCCTTCGCCCTCTCCAGCTCCTTAACCAGTGACTCCGGTCCCTTGTTGCTTCTGCTGGCTGTTTTGCCTGCACAGGAATGGCAATTACAGTCAATGGGGAAAACAGGAGCAGTAAGGGATGGAGCAGGGCAGGAGTTAGGCTCTATTTCTGTACCATTTACAGCAATGCACTTAGTGCTGATGGTAGTTCACGTGCCAGAATAGTATGCCACAGCATTAGGGCAGTAGAAATATGAAACATTAGTACAAGGTTGGGCGAGAAGTTGTATAAGTTACCTACAGGTTGCACTGCTGGTCACCCTGCTGTGAATGAAGCAGGTTCTGATATCTAGGCCTGTCAGTGCATGGGGTCTCAAGCACCTGAGATGTACCTAACACCCCCAAGACCTCCACCCCCTGCCCCAAATTATCTAATAGTGGTTACTTGTTATATGTGCTTTTGATTTACATACAATTTTGGATTAGTCTGCAAGACTAGCTTATGTTCTTACCTTTCCATTAAATTAATGATAGATAATTTTTGTCATTCAGGGAACACCAGCATTTGTTCACGCTGGACCTTTTGCTAACATTGCACACGGAAGTTCTTCTGTTTTGGCAGATAAAATTGCCCTTAAATTAGTTGGAGAGAAAGGATTTGTAGGTAAGTAATTATTTTGTTTGTTATATTATGGTTTATTGGTAAGTTGGCAATCAGTGTCGTAAGTGAAAGGATAAAATAGCAATGAACGGTAAGAATGCTACTTCATTTTATGGCAATACTAATAATAATCTTAAATAATCTTAAAGTGAATGTGTAAAAAAAACCTCACAGCAATTCTCTCACCCTGCCCTTTGTCTCAAGCATTCCCCCCATGAACCAGTTAAATGACTGGATTACATTGAAAGAAGTGTCCTGTAGTTCCATTAGCTTGGTCCAGCTGCATTGTAAAACCTCACCATAAGGGCCTCGTATTCCCATGAAAGCACATGGGTGGACGGACTCTTTTTATATTAAGAATTCAGCCTGCACAAGCAACAATAGGCACATAGAACTTACTGTTACAGTTGCAGGCAAAAAAACCCTTGTGGCTAAACAGTGAACCAGTTTTTATAATAATTATTGTGTGTGTTTAAACTTTAGAATTAGTAAAATGAGCGTTGCTACTTTGTAGTAATAATGCCTTTGTGCTGCTGCAGCCATTCTCTTCTGTGCCAGCCATGAACTCCCTCGCTAACTAGGTACCAAAGGAAATGCATGTAGAAAAGAGACTGGGGAAAGAGAGAAGGGGAACCACAGCAGCCCCGATTTTTTTTTTTTTTCTTCTTAGAACTGTGATGAGAAGTAATCAGCTTTCAACTGAATGAGCTTACTTGAACCTGCTTACTGCAGTTGCACTACTGCTGGTGCTGGAGCAAAGAGGTAGCAAGAATGCACAGTTAGTCACAGTGGAAGAGCAGGCAGAGGCCAGGTTGCTTATGTTAATCCTAAAGTTGAATGTGGAGTAACCTATGGAACAGTGCTCTTGAAAAGGTGCAGTAATGTGAAACATGAGATTTCTTATTCCAGCACCCTTAAACTAGCAAAGAAATGCATATGCATATGCTTATGTCATACCTACGTATTGCTATAAATTACATAAAGAGAACCAAATGTTTCTATTTAAATTCACTGGTAGTAGTTGAAAGGATGGCAGAGTTCTTTGAATTGTTATAGAATGTATATACTTTTTGTTATTATACAATTCAACCTATGTATTTACAGATGGAGAATAAAAAGGTAATAGTGAACAAGTTCACTTACACACATCTTAAAAAATAACAAAAAGTAATACCAATAAAAAATAAAGGATTGAAACCTGTTGTAGATAATACTGACTGTGGAAAAAAAAACTTAAAGAAATATGTCACACTGGTATTCCTTGAATCGCAACAAAGAGGTTGAACAGTTAGAAATTCTGTTTGTGTATTCCATTACCTTGAGGGCTTTCTTATGTTTTTAAGAGTATTTATTGATTTTCTGTTTTCTCATTTTTGTTTGTTCATCTTTGTAGAAGTAAGTTTCTGATCTCCCTAAGTATTCTATGCCTAGAAGATATGTTCTCCATCCTTTTATTTTATTTTTTTTTTTACTAGAATAGCAAAGAGCACACAAAGATCTCTAGATCCTTGTTGGGGTATTATTAACAACACTAGTTCCTAGAGTCAGTTTTGCTAACCTCTGCCTTTCTGGTTCATTATAATTTGCAAAGATTGCTGGATATTTGCATGTAATACTTGGTTAGCAAGAGCATTCTTGGGGAAAGTTTGATTTGGTATTCTGATCTCGCTTTTTATGTTTAGGTAGGAGTAACTAGGGTAATGCTGACCTGTGTAAGAAAATAAAGCATGGTGATTAAGGTGGTGAAGCTTGAGGTTTTCGAGGTAGTCTCACATTGTGTGTTTGTGTTTCCTTTTTACAATGCACGATCATGTCAAGGAAAAAGGTTGGTTTCTGCAGTGTTATTGTCGTACAACTAAAGGATCTGTTCATTTCCCTCTAGTAATCAAACATCCATTCAAACATTTTCATTCTGGATATATTTATTTAATGATAATACAATTGGTATTTCATTAAGCTATGTTTGTTGTTATATGGCTTTGTAGAGTGAAAAGCAAAAGCATTTAGGATAACCAACATTTTTCATAGCCTGGGTGAAGTGACTTTGTTTATGCAGCAAGGAATCTTTTCAAGTGGGAAGTCTGTATCGCATAATCTGCATGGCAGTAGGTTGGCGGCAGTCTTGATCCAGGTTTTAGAGCCCAAAAAATATCACTTTGGGTTTGGTTTCCCTCCATTCAGTGCTTCCCTAGGGCACTGAGAGCATATTGTTGCATTTCATGCTTTTTTTGTTTGGTCTTACCCACCTGTTTGTCTTTAACACTCTTTTGCTTTGCTTGTCTCTGGCCCCAGTTTCTCTGGGAGACAAAGCAATGTAGCTGCAATAGATTAAAACCTTTGTGTGTTGCCAACTAAAGGCTCTTGTTCAGGTTTTATTATACAGAACACAAATCCCTGTGAAACTGGCTTCAAAATGAGACTGCCTTTGCTCTGCTGAGCAGAGAACTTCAGCATTATTTTTAGATCCTTGTTAGGTTATTGAAAACACTAGTTGCTAGAGTGGCCTACGTAAATAAACTTTGCAGGTACTCACAGGTGTAAATGGTTGTTCTAATGGTTATAATTACCGTAAACTATATGATTTTTAAAAAATGAATTGTTTCTGGTAGCCAGCCAGAGACTACATGTAGCACTTGCTGGTTTATTAAATACTGTTCTATCCTGCCCTACACAACTGAAGTCTAAAATGACAGCTGCAAAGTGTGCATCAGTCCACATTGAGGTCACGTCCATATAGACAGCCCAGTGCCTTGTGAAGCTGCAAAACAAAGCAATTAGCAAGTAACTCCACTGTATTCTACTTGGTGTGGTGTATGCCTGAACCCTGTACTGATGAAACTTAGAGGGGAATGCTGGTCCTGTATTTAATCCAGACAGTTGGAATGCAGGACAGCTATACAGACTGTCTCTGTTTAGGGCTCAGGGCAAGGCCAGGGAGCAGGATATTCTCTCTGTTGTCCCTCACTCTCCCTGGGGAGGATTAAAAAAAAGGGAATAGAGAAAAGATGCTTCACACAAGGTTGGAAGTTAAGACTGTAACAAGTTTAATGAAAAACAGCAGGGAAAAGGAAAAGGGAATTAATAAGGGACAAAGGATATTTAACTACATACAAAACCCAATCCCAGCAGTCGAGTGGAAGTGTCCGAGCAGTGCCTCATGGCCGCTGTGACCGCTGTGACTTGGCACCAGGGACTGCAGTGGTGCCAGGAGCGGGTGGTGGTGGATGCTGCTGAGCACGTGGAGGTAGCCCGAGCCATCCTGAGATGCGACAGGAAGCAGCCCAGGAAACCAGGAAAAGCCCGCAAAACCTCAGGCTTCCTCGTTTTTTTTAGACTGTGGCTGGAAAGGGGAGGGAACAGTACTGATCTCTGACCCCCCAGGGTCCTACAGACACCACCTGTCCTTCCCTTTCAGGCTGGTAACCCTTAAACCGTAACACAGTTACAGTTCTATAACTAGCTGAACAAGTTTAGTTACTCACTCTTGCTAAGAAAGTAAAAATTTTTACTGCTCCCCATTTCTCTTTTGCCACTGTTACCATGAAGTTTGTCCTTTCTTTGCACTGGATCTGGCACTCATTAGATTCTTACGTGAGAGATCACAGATGATGTTTTGTCATGTAGGTTAGCTGCATAAGCTCATGACAGAGTCCAAGAGGTGCTGGAAATAGCATAATGTAAGGGGCAGAACTGTTTGACCAGGAGAGGCATTTTGGAAACCATGAGCTATGAGATTGTCTCTCAGCCTTGTGCACCTGCATCCAAAGCAGGAACATAAGAAATCTGTGACAGGGTCTGTAATGAAATTAATTTCCTGTATAGTATAATAAATATCTTAATGTATGTATGCTAGCTGACTCACTATGAGATGCGATTATGAGATATCTATTTTAAAAGTGTATATATTATGCATTATTTAAAATATTTATTATTTTTACACTTTTTTTTTTTACTTAAGCCATAGTTGTTTTAAAGCAAAACTCCCTGCTAAGTGTGTAGGCAGTACTAAGGGGAATAGCATAGCCTAAACTTTCACCACAGTTTCACAAATGTAGATGTTTTATTTTTTATTTTCCATTTGGGCTTAAGCAGCCTTCTTCCTCCAGCTGCTTGTTTCCAGTCCTGTGCAACCCCTTACTTGCCAGCACACCTGTTTATAGAGCCACATGATAAACTAAACTGGAGAGTTGATCTTGATTGAAAACAACTGCAACAAAATAAAAATCCCCTTCCTTCCCCTCCCAGATAGGGGCTGGGCAAATGGTTATATGTGCAACAGGGGGAAGATGAGATAATGCTGCATAAGGTGGTGGTTTTGATGTAATAAATATTTATAGTGTTATAGCCTCATTTGGAGCTTTAAAGTGCCAGTAAGGCTACTGTGGATGAACAGACTAATCAGACTGAGCCTGCATTTCCAGAGTAGCTAAGCCTGTCTCCTTTCTCAGCCTGTGCTGAACTGTTTTTGCATGACATCCCAGTAGAAACCTCTATTGCCCTTTTTTTTGGCTTCGTTTTCTGCTGACTTAACACAGAAGCAGTTCAGCCCAGAGTCACGAAAACACCAGAGCTGGTGCAGGGGAAGGGTGAGTTGGGACAGCCAGCAGTGAAAAACCAATCTGTTGTGTAGATCCCACTGTTTGTGTGACTGTGTGCCATGGACAAGGAAAAAAAAAAAAACCCAAACAAAAAAACACCAAAAAACCCTCCCAAAATGTTCTTTTAAAATTTATTTTTAAACCTTATTTTCTCTCTCTGGCCTGCATTGCCTGTTTCTCTGCTTGCCCTGCAGCTGAAGTTGCAACGTGCTGTGCCTTTTGAATAGTGTCCGTTAACAGCGACATAGACAGTCTGGTTTTAAAAAAAAATCTAAACAAAGTGTAACCATTGACTCCTGTTGTGAACTCTGACTAATTGAAGGCATTCCATGCTTCAATTTCAGGTATCCAAGTGAATCACAGGCTTTCATTTAAGTTCAAGATAGCACAAGCCTTTTAGCTCAATTTGTCTGTTCCCTTTTCCCTAAGTCTTGTTGCTACGTTGCAACTCGGTCTTTTAGCTCTAATTTTGAGTTCTCTCAGTACAAGTTTTGCCACTGAACTTTTAGTGCAGTGTCTCGGCTAGCACAGGGTGTCCTGCACTTGTCTTGTGAGCCTTTTACTGCTTTGGGCCTGTTTCCCTCCAAATTGCACTCTTTCTTGCTGTGAGCAAGCGTGGCCCATTGAGGATGGTTGCATAGTGCAGGCAGCTCCAGTGCAAGTGGATTGTGTGCTGCACAGCTGGGCAGCTGTGTCAACGGCCTGGAAAGTTGTGCACTGTGGCATGTTGAATGTGCCAATCTTCACAATTACTATCACAGCTTTGTGGTTTCTCACACATCTCTTCAGCCCCTCTGGTAAGCAGCCCAAAGTCTGTTTTGGACATTTTGTTTTCCTTTTGTATGAAAGGTTGCATCAACTGGCCTGTTTAACCCATTCTGCATCCTGCCCATGGCAAGGAGGTTAGAACTAGATAATCTTTAGGGTCCCTTCCAACTCTAACCATTCTATGATTTTGTGATTTGGGAAATAATTTATGGGTTCAACCATGCTGTAACTACTACCAGTTAATAGTCTCATTGATAAGCACTGTGTCAAAGGGCAATCAAAGGGCAAGAGATGACAGGTGCCTACTGACAGGCAGCTGGCTATGCACAGGAAAATGTGCCTTCGTCATAGTAGTATTGCCATCCTGCTTACCCAGCAGTTTTCTTTTTTGTGCTAGTTTCCAAGGAGAGAAAATTCTTGATGCAAGTAGACAAGCATTGAGAGGTTCTGTAGGTTTTGGGAGGCACATCTCATGTCAGGGAGAGCAGAGGAAAGAGGGCAAAGAAGCATCAGTGAGATGGAATTTGTTCTGGTTGCTGATATCTCAAATGTCTCACTAGGGATAAAAGTTTGTTTAGAGAGTAGAGAGAGGGGCCTTGATTTGCATCCAGAAATGGAGGGGACTACACTACAGAACCCATAATAACTTGTCACCCTTCAAGCATGCCATGTGAGCAAAGTGTTTTGCAATCCTTGCTTACTCCTGTGAACATATATGTAGGCAGCCTTGCTAAGAAGGGAAAGGAGATCTTGATAAACAACAAAAAAAGAACAGGGAAATATTGGTAACTTTATTGACACAGAATGCAGCTAGTCTTTTCTTGTGATGAGTCTGGTACTCAGCTCAGGAAGAGGTATTCATTTACTGCATCTGGGGAAGTATAACCCCATGTATCAGTACAGGATGGGGGCTGACCTGCCAGAGAGCAGCTCAGGGGAACAGTACCTGGGAGTCCTGGTGGACAGCAGGCTGACCATGAGCCAGCAATGTGCCCTCATGGCCAAGAAGACCAATAGCATCCTGGGATGCATTAAGAAGAATATGGCCAGTAGGTTGAGGGAGGTTATCCTGTCCCTCTATTCTGCCCTGGTGAGGCTGCATCTGGAGTACTGTATCCAGTTCTGGGTTCCTTGGCTCAAGAATTATGAGGAGCTGAGTTACTGGAGAGAGTCCAGCATAGAGCCACTAAGATGATGAGGGGACTGCAGCATCTCCCATATGAGGAAAGGCTGAGAGAGCTGGTTCTGTTTAGCCTGGAGGAGAGACTGAGGAGGGATCTCATTAATGCTTATAAATACATAAAGGGCAGGTGTTAGGAGGATGGGACCAGACTCTTCTCAGTTATGCCCAACAACAGGATAAGGGGCAATGGTCACAAACTAGAACACAGGAGGTTCAACCTAACCATAAGGAAAAAAAATCTTTACTGTGAGGGTAACAGAGCACTGGAACAGGCTGTCCAGGGAGGTTGAGAAGTCTCCTTCTCTGGAGACATGTTGATCTTCTCTAGGTGATCCTGCTCTAGCAAGGGAGTTGGACTACATAATCTTCAGAGGTCCCTTCCAAGTCCTACCATTCTGTGATTCTGTGATTTCTGATGCTTAACACATTTAACATCATCAAGGCTTCTTATGTCACATCTCTCTGCTGCTCATTCTTCCTCCTGTGTTGGCTTAAAGCAACAAAATACCTTGTAAAACTCCAAGTTCCTTTTCTGCCTCTGACTGTTTCTTAATACTCAGTTAAGGTGAATAGAAAGGATGAACTATTAGGTTTTTTAGTCAGTGAATGCAGGCTGTCCAAGAGATGTTTTGAAGGCTTAAAGGATGAAAGTGGAAGGGGAATTAGCTTTTCTGAGCCATACTTGTCAGTGTGTCAGAAATTGCTGCAATAAACAGCTCAACAGATTGTCCCATCCGTCTCTTTAATCCCTTGAAGATATTTTAGCTGAGGAAAAAGGGTTGTAGTAAATCAGAAGAAAAGTGAAGCATGAATATGTTTTTCAAATCCTAAGCCAAAGTCCTTCTGAAGTTTGTTTTTCAGGCTTGGACTATATCTTTGGTGTTTGTTTTCTTTCCTACTCCTAGTAAGCTCATCTCATTCAACTCTGAGAGCACACTGTGCTAAGCAAGGTTGAGTGTGACTGTCTTTTCTGGTGTTGTATCAGATGACAAGTGGAGGCTTATTCCAAGGTGTTGGTGCCTCTCTCAAGAAAGGTTCACTTTCTGTTTCTTTCTTTAGTTGAGCCATTTGGTGTAATTGTAAAGACTTTTGTCACACATTTTTAACAGTATAAATTGGTAGAAGCAGTAAATTTTTATAAGCACAGTAATTTATTTTTTATTGTGCTTGTACTCTTATTAGAAGGAACTAATGATGCTACCTACTCTGTTTAGTACATACAAAGTTGTATTTTAAAGGGTATCAATTTTACATACTTTTAGAGTAGACATTTTATAACAAGTTTATAAACTACTTTATGAAAATTGTTTAATACACTAAGAAAATAATCTTCAGTAGATTTTTTTAATGTCTTAATAGACTTCAAACTATTTTCTTAGTAGCAGTCTTTTTCCAAAAAAGGAAATAAAACCCAAATACTTTGGCTAAACTTATTTTGGCATCAGTAGTACATGTGATATTATTACATTTAAATGTTGAGTTCAAGGATTTCTTTTTAATTATTTTTGTTGCTTGATACCACTAGAAAGGCATTTCATGCAGTGGCTCTCCTGTGAGCTCTCAATTTTAAGATACTATCCAGTGTCTTTTTACCTTGTGTTATTTCATCTCTGACTTATTCACTCCTTATTTTCACAAGAAACAAAATATAATGAAATTAGGTTCCAATATTTTGCTTTTTGAACTAGTGTGTTTTTTCTTGTTTAAGTGTTAAAGCAAGGCTAAGGTTTCATGGCACAAGGTGGTTGACAGCATTATCAGAGTAGGTGTTACTGAACTACTCTGAAACGTATGTGCTAAAAACTAGATAAAGGGGTTCAAAACTTTACAGTGTTTTCTCTGGTCGCATTCATAGTGCAGCTGCTCAAGCAGCTGTGCTTAGTGCAACTGTGACAGTGGGGTGTTGGGGAGGAAGATGATACTGTGTTAGTCAGTTGCAAGGCTCTTAAAGTCATGGTCTAATAGCACAGGGCACAGTGATACCACAAACTGCAAAATAAGGTACCATTGCTGCTAGAAGATCTTTGCTGTTCACCTGTGGATGGTGATGCCGTTCACATTCCAGGTGTTGTTTTTATTTCTTTCTTCACATTTGCTGAGGTGAAAGTAAATTCCATTTCTTTCAGGTGTTGTAAAGTGGAAACAAAAAGTCTTCTTCTGTTCCCCTTTTCTTTTAAAATCTTAGTAAATTTCTTTACCAGTAGGCTGGAAAGTCTTCAGAGATTAGATGTTGTGTAACACATTTTCCTTCACTGACAGGAATGCAAAGTTTGTGAAAACTGAGCTTACTTACTGCCTTGTCACAAATAATCTGGGTGCAAATCATGCATCCCTTATGAATTGCTGCCACTGAAAGTCAGGTGACAGTGATTTAAAATACCTTCTGTTGCAGAAAATGCTTAAAACAGTCTTGAAATAATTTATGAATTATTATACCAAATGAGAATCGAAGCTTTTCTTTTATCTTTGTGTATTCAGAGTCCTTGAGAAAGTTCTGAGTGAACTCTTGAAACAACTTCTTCTGACAGTTCCGATCTTTAGCATTCATTGCAAAATAAAGCTTTTCAGAAGGAAGATTAGGTAGAAGAGAGCTGTCTTGAATGTTTTTGTGTCAGAAGGCATTCTAGCATTGACCTTGGTATCATACATCACTGTATTTTAGAGTTGAATGAATTAGGGAGCTTGTAAATTATGCAAAGCTAAACTTCTCGTTTCTGCATCTGTTACAGTATCTACTTTCTTCAACTTAGGTACATGCATGGACCTCTGCAAAGTCACTCTTTC
>NW_010163963.1:10729-19703 GCF_000695765.1 Mesitornis unicolor
GTGTTTATCCTTAGATCAGTCACCTTTTTTTTTTTTTTGCCTCATTTTCCATACATCACTTGTTCTGTGATTGCCGTAATACTGCTGGGCTCCCAGACTCTTTTCTGGTGGTTCCAAGTATCAAGTTCCCAAATTGTAGGTCAGATTTTTGTCATTAATCTCTAATGGCAATGGCTGTTTACTAATAACTTTTATTCTTTCTCTTAATTTCTTCCTAAACACCACAGCAGCTTTTCCCTGTATATCCTAGTTCCTTTCTGCATTGGTGATGTTTTCAAACTCTGGCATCGCCAATAAACTCCATCAGTGTTCCTCAGTCTTTCTGCTGAGGTTGTTTAGCAAGTAATAAATGAGAGCCCTCAGGCTGCTCCCCTCTCCTTTTCCATAGTTCTCCTGTTGTGACTGCCTATTCTCTCTCTTAAGAATGTAATCATCGTTTTTTTTTTTTCTAGTTTTGCTAACACATTCTTATGTATTGCTGTAGCAAGTTTTTTTCCTGAAGGCTACATTGATGAAATGTTGTCACATTTTCATTGCTGGAGAAAGGTTTGTATCTGGCATAGCCTGCCTCTGGTAGACAAATGTTATTTTTCTTACTTATCTCAAAATTTTTTCAATTATTCATTTTTTAAAAATCTGTTTGAAAACCATTAAGCTGGTGGTCACTCAGATTTCACCCCCACTTCTTTTACATTACTTAGATACAAGTTTTAATACTTTTCAGATACAAGGCCCCAAGAGAAAAGGAAAATATTTAAAATGCTGATGCAAGCTTTATGTTTGGTGTTCGTTTTCTTTCTTCCAGGATTTTGAAATTCCTGATTTACTCTTTGTTAACAGTAGTGCATTCAGCTCTTGTTTATTTTTCCTTTTTAAATTCCATCTTCAGTATATTAAGGTGACCTCACTTTATTAGCTTCTGCTTTTTAATTTGTGTGGCCAAATACCCTTGCAATTTGTTTTAATTTCCTTTGCAGAATCTGACACTCATTCTGTAGTGTAACAACTGTCTTGTCTTTTCCTCTCTTTTAGAGCTTGTGTAATTAACAGTTACATATCTTCTGCTCCAGAAGACCACCCTGCAGGATAACAAAACTATGTATTTACCTGCCTTTCCTGCTTGTAACCAGAAATTATTTCTGTTCTCAGGCCAGATGTCATGTGAGAGACCAGGCATTTTAATTAGTATTAAGTAGTATTAGTATTTAGAGGAGTTTGAATTCATGAGTGAAGTGATTTTAGTGTAAGGAAAGCAGTTTAAAACATAATGATGACAAGATAGAAAATAATGCGCCACACCGTAACTGAGCTGGCTGGGTCAGAAGCAAGTGGAGAACTGAACATGTATCTCTTATTTTATAAAGCCATGCTTTGTTTTCTTCAAATGGGTTTTCAGAGTAGAAGGGAAACGTGAGATAATGTTTGGGTTGGAATTGTATGCTTGGGGGATTTGTCGTGCTTAAGATGGGGAAGCAGGAAGGGTGGCATGAATGTTCCTGCCGCCTGGCTGGTAACTAGAGCTGGCTGGCTCCTGAAGAGCTTGTGTCTTGAGGAGACCTGTCCTTTCTCCTGTTTCTTGCCCAGTAAAAGATGAGGAGACCGAGCTGCTGAGTTCATTGCTTGTCACCAGCAGTGCACATTGAGAACTCCTGGTCTGATTGCTGAGGCACTGTAGTGCCTGTCAGGAGGCATACATCCATCTTACCACCTCTGTGCTTGACTAGCTTTGTGGCTTTAAGCAAGTAATTTCAGCCTCCATGCCTGCATATGAAATTCCATTCTTCACTATTTGTTTATTCCATTTATAAACTTAGGTGCAAGAACTGTCTCACCATAGCAAATGTGGAGATGCTAAACACCACAGTGATAGGAACTTTAAGGTAACAGGGTTTGTGTAGAGCCATGGCAGCTGCCAGTACTTAAACATACATTAGGAGTTCACTGACAAGCTGACATGGTATTTTAATGCTCTGTGTGCTGACCTCTTCTGCAACATGTTTGAGCTTAACACAACTCTTTCCTCTGTCAATGACATTCATAAATTAGAAGTATGGATTGTACAACTGTTACGGGCTATCCATTATTCTCTGTCTCAGGATAGTTATCCAGAGGTAAAAATAGATAGAAAGGATCTGTCATTCATTCAGAAGGTAGAAGCACTGCCTAGTTCCTGATGAACAGAATACCATTCTAGTGAGTAGAAATTGATGACATTGCGACTTCTGTCCTATTTATTTTCCCTTTCCTCCCCTCCCTAAGTTAGCAATCTTACCTAGTTTTAAAACAACTCCCAATTCATAAGAAGCAAATAAGAAGTTCCCTTTGTTCTCTTGTTACCTTGTATTGCTTTTATTTATAAGAAGAAAAGAATCAGAGGTTAAAAAAATGCAAATGGTAAAACATCGTATATGCTAGGAAGTTCTCTTAATTCACCACTTGGCAAAGGAAATTAAAAGCAGGCTCCCTAGCTATCCGTATTACTTTTGCTTAGGGTTATTTGGCAGAAAGTCCATCATCCTCTTTCCATTTGTCAGTATTTCATATTGACTTACACCTTTTAGCAAGGGTCAGCAGGGCAGAGTATGCATAAAGTCCCATTTCAAAGGCTGAATATTAATTTAAGTGGATAGTTTATTTTTAGTATAATTTAGAATCATAGAATCGTTTAGGTTGGAAAAGACTTAAAATATCGTTGAGTCCAACCGTTAACCTAGCACTGCCAACTCCACCACTAAAAACCGTGTCCCTGAGTGCCACATCTACACATCTTTTAAATACGTTCAGGGACGGTGACTCCACCACTTCCCTGGGCAGCCTGTTCCGATGCCTGACAAACCTTTTTGGTGAAGAAATTTTTCCTAGTATCCAATCTAAACCTCCCCAGCACAACTTGAGGCTGTTTCCTCTTGTACTATTGCTTGTTACTTGGGAGAAGAGGCCATCCCCCACCTCACTACAACCTCCTTTCAGGTAATTGTAGAGGGCGATAAGGTCTACCCTCAGCCCCTTTTTCTCCAGGCTAAACAACCCTAGTTCCTTCAGCCACTCCTCATAAGGCTTGTTCTCCAGACCCCTCACCAGCTTTGTTGTCCTTCTCTGGACACTCTCCAGTGCCTCAATGTCTTTCTTGTAGTGAGGGGCCCAAAACTGAACAGAGTATTTGAGCTGCAGCCTCACCAGTGCTGAGTACAGGGGGACAGTCATAGTCCTGCTGGCCACACTATTTCTGAAAGCTTTTTTTGTTAAAATTGTTAATAAAGTATAAGTATGAAGGGGGGAATATTTGTTTCTATGTTTATTTACTTTGTGAACTGTTAACTTCAATCTTCAAGGCCCCAGAGAAGTCAATACAAATGTGAAGTCTGGTAAGAACATAAATATGTGTATTTACATTTTTTATTATGGGAATTACAGTTGGCAGAGTTTTAGCATAATCTAGTACAAGTTTTTATTTAGCAGATTTGATTTGCTGTTTTCCACTGGTATTCTATAAACACATACACACCAAGAGCTCAGTTGATAGGCATTTCAGAGAGAATTGTTCAAAGCAACATTGTCATCTTTGGGATCAGAACTCGGAAGCATTTTCTTCTCATCCTGTGCTACCCTCTCTACCAGCCCGATCGGGATAATGTCATGGTTTGGGGAAAATGCTGCAGTATTTCTTTAGATGTTCTCAGAAGAAAAATGCACATGCAGAGAGTTCCTAAGATTTTTATTTGTAGGTGGGGTTTTTTTGCCTCATAATTTTTACGAAGTACTTTATGACAAGACAATATCAAAGAAAAGTACTGTGATTTCTCATAAAGTATACTGACTTCAAATAGTTTTATTTTTTTAATTTTCAAACAACAAACCATAAGTGTTATTCTATGCTGGGAATTTCTAAATAATTTTAATGGGAAATAGTTATTTATCTTTAAAAACAGAAATTGGGTTTGCTTACATATCTGTTATTATGACCTGGTGGGATTAACTTTAAAGAACAATATCAAGAATTACTAGGGATATAAATATATCCCTATATCTAAACCATTTCTAAACTTGTTAATTAGATTGCAAATAATACTAGGTCATATATGACCAGTATGATTTTGTTAATGGGAAGAGTGTTGCTTTGACAAGTAGCCAAAGTGCTTTTGCAGGTCAGATGCTGACAGTATTTGAAAGTGTTTAGAGACTGTTCTCTGATTATGTGAAATAATACATTAAAAGAAAATATTAATAGCCCAAATAGTATATCAGGGTCTGTTTGCTGCTCTGACCTTGTCATTTTATTTTTGCAGTTTTATATAACCATTGTGTAATTAATTTGATTTGATTGAGAAAACAGATTAGATTAAAATACAGTAAAAGAAAATGTGGATTACAACTATTTTAAAATTTTAGGTGGCCTATTTGTTTTTTATATTGTAAGTCTTTTTGTCAGTCCCCTTGATTTGCTATGCTGGCAGCTTTATTGAAGCTGGCAATCTCAAACTCTTCAACTTTGCCTCCTGCAGTAATAAGACACATGCTTTTAATGTATTTTCATCTTGGCCCTGACTGCAAACTCTGAGTGAGAATGAAGCTTCAGGAACAGAGCAGATGCTTTACATTCATGAGGATGCTGCATCTCCCTGCTGCACCTCCCTACTGCATGTCCCTGCTGCATCTCAAACAGAGCTCCCAAGAGGCTGATTAACAGCTTCATAAATCAAGAGCTGCAGGTTCAGCTTTTCCTGCAGCCAATTAGGAATTCAGGATATGGTTTGTGGTCCTTCACTGCATGAGGAGTGAAAAGGCACAAAAATGTAGGGGGAGGGCCAAGGACAAAAGAGTATCTGAGATGACAAGATGATGGGCAATTATGTAGAAGAACTGGAGAAAAATTAATAATTTATCATCTTTACTAAAGGAGGATCCACTAATAACGTACAAGAATTTTAAAAATGGTAATGGGTGGTTTGCAATAGCAGTTGTGTTGCCTTGATTCCATTAATTGTGCTAAAGTGGAGAAATTCACAATAGGCATTGAAGGATTGACTTAGCCATGAGCAATTGAAAGGATTTGGTTTGTAAACTAACAGAATTATGGTGTGGTTTGATTTTGGTTTTGTCCTTAATTGGGAAATCCATGTGGGAAAATCCTTCTCCATGTGGGATTTGTTGGTGTGTGACCTTATTACCTTCACTCTCTTCAGTTTGAATTTCTTTCTATAAGATAAATTGCACATATGCAGACACATATGGTTAACAGGTATTTTCCACAGCAATTTGAACCAGCTGAGTCCTTTATCCTCATCCAAAAATTGTAGGAAAAACAGTAAATACTTCTTAATAAGTTTGACACAAGCCATCAATCTTAAACCTTGAATTGAGATTCAAATACCAGTTTTGTACAGTTTATTTAAAAAATATAGATGATTACAACCTAGCTAATGCCTATCTGCAAAAGGTATTGGAGGGCTTACACCTGAAAAGCTTCCATGATTTCCAAAGTTGCTCCTGCTGTATTTCTCCATACATGTGGCTATTACATAAAGTTTGTGCAGCACTGTGTGCCTGCTTCTTTGACCCTTGTCTGCTCTTCTGTGACTTATGCTGCATGCTCTCACTGCTAGGCATTTTTTCCCATCTCCTAAAATTCTACTAGCAGTATCTGGTACTTGCTGTCTCTATGGTAAGTCATATCTTAAATTCTGTATGTGTTTGAAACATGTATCATGCTTTTTGTAGAATTTCCACTGGCAAAGAGCTCTCCAGCTAAGCTCTCAGGATGGTCTTGTAGAGTGATTTTTCAGCCTAGGCATCAGATGTTTTACTTGGCCATTTTTTCATCAAGACAAACTGTTAGTGCAGTAGAACATACTTATTCTTGATGATGCATAACAGGAGATATCCTTTTCCATCAGTTTTTAAAATACGGCTCAATAGTTTTGTCAAGAATAGTGTTGCTGGTGTCCCCGCCCAGGCCACTCACAAAGGGAAGGCATTCTGTCTCCTTCCCAAAGCTAAGTGGACAGAAATAAAACCAGAGCTTGTTCCTTCTCCTAGGAGGATAATTCACTGCATGCATTCACTGAAAAGACAGTGTCTAGGTCATGGACAGAATAATTATCATAATAAGCACTCCTCAGGATTTTGGAAGGGCAGAGTGGGGATTACTTCTCAAAATGTGTACCTCAGTTAGGAGTTTGGGGGAGTTTTAACAAGGTTGCAGCCCAAGGCGAATAGTTGCATGCATTATGGGATAGGCTTACACTGCAGTGATGGATGACTTTGTGCCTGGCCTCAGGTGATTGTACCAAGTGACAGGAGCATTGATCACCCTGATTCATGATTCAACAGCAGCTTTTTTTCTGTGGCATCTTCAGCCTCAGCTGACATCACTCTCCGGCCATCCATGCACAGGAGCTTCTTTTTTGTGATAAGAACAAGGAGGAGCGTGTGTGTCTGGCAAGGTAACTTCCTGGCCTTGCTGTCACTCGCAGCTGTGCCCATCTGAAAGCATGTGGGAGTGCATGAACACCCGCAGCTCAGCACAGTGCTGGTTGTTTAAATGGATTTTGTCTCCGAGTTATGATAATCTCTGAGGGTATGTATGGCTGCAAAGTTACGTATTCAGCATTCACTACCTTTATCATCACTCACCACCTGACTGTATTTCTGCTGCTGCTTAGAAAGCATGCCTTCTTCCAGGGTATATGCTGAAGACCCTTTGTGTCTTGTCTCATTTTTCACGATTCAGTGCAATATTTGTGCTAAGGCAGGTGTTACTTCATTGCCACTTGATGAAATGGGTAGGACTTTTCCAGGAAAGAGATCTTCAAGCTCTCTGCCTGTCTCTTGACGTCAGTGTTTTCCAGATGCTTGTAACATGACTTGTCAAAACATGTTCAGAGTTCATTTTCCATAGCTCTTCCAAGGGAGCTCAGCAGAGAGTGGCTTCAGTTTGATGGAAGGTGTATTTGTGGTAGAGTTTCAGGCAACTGGATTTATAAAAGTAGAAGTAAATGAAAGTGTGGTAATGAGATACACTGAGAGATACATGTTTTAGGTGTGATGAAATTTATTATAAGCGCTTAAGGTAATACTGTGGGTACCATAAGTTAACATATTCCTTGCAGTTGGAGAATTGTAGAATAACGGCCTTAAATGAAGATCTATCAGTGCTGCTGTTAATTATTCCTTCCATACAACTCAAAATAAAAAAGTGGTGAGGTTTTAATTTTGTAATTACCAGAAGGCTAATAATTCTTTGCCAAGGGCCATGATGATTGCTTAAGTATGAGGTAACGTAATTGCCTTATTCCTGTGCCATTAATTGTGCTTCATTTTAAAAATGTGGTCATCTGTCTTATGAACAAATGATACTGTGTTACCTCAAAGGAAACGTCCCTTGAATGGTAAAAGGATGCAACCTAAAATTCATAGTTCTTTTGTTTAATTTTTTTCTAGTTAATATTGTAACAGAAGAAGGTTAGAAAAGGAAGGACTGTGTATATCTGCTTAGTGTATTCAGCTATGCATTACAATTCATGTCAAGGGCTAACACTTAGCCTATGAGTTATGAGTCTTTACATGAGTGTAGGACAAAGGAGTTAAGAGAAAGTGGTGGTAAAACCCAGCAGGCTTAGCAAAGGGATTCAGAGAAACATGTAGCCTGTGAAGCCCTGTATAGCTCACTTCATTTCTGTTAGAATGAATAGTTTGTAAGATGTCTTCAGGTTTTTAATCTCTAGTAATAAATCTAAATAGTGAGGTCATTACTAGTGAGCTGTGAGAAAATGTCAAATTTTACATTTGAAATATCAAGAGTATGGTTTGACAAGGTGGCTAGGGATGAATTAACAGTTTGCCACAGTTGAAATGCGTCTCCCTTCTTTCCCCTGCTTCTGCTTGTCTAAACATGTTCAGACACTTGGCTGGTCTCACTTCAGCTGATTCAAATCTAACTAAGTGGAAAAAAATATTTTTTTCTGTTTGTTTGTTTTCTGGTTAGCAAATTCCAACAGTTTACCTGTCAATTAGATCAATGCCAGAACCTGTAGGAAATCTGGGCAGCAGGGAGGGAGAGGGAGCAGGGGTGAAAGGTGGAAGACTAAGAGGGAATAGGAATTGCCCTTTCAGCAAGGCAGAGTGCTCATTTGGTTCAGCCACACTGTAAAATCATGCCCTTAAATTGGTGCTTCATAGGCAGGAATTACTGCAGTTGCACTTCTGTATATTTGCAAGAGGATGGGGCAAGCAGAGTTGTGGAGATATGCAGAGCATGCTTTGTCACAGTGCCAATCCTGTCAGCTCCTGGAGTTTTCAGTTTGATTCCCTCCCTGAATTTCAAATCCAACATGTGCAGCACACATACCTAAGCAGGCCTGTAAAACCCACAAAGAGGAATTGTATCCCTAATAATTGATATTTTAGTGTTATCTTCAGCTGTGTGGCTTCTAGTAAATAAAGTGAACTTTCTGCTAGTTTTTTGTCTATAGTCTGGGAATAATCTGTATGAGTCATTGTGTCTGTTCATTTGTTTAATGTACGGGATGCTCTTGGAAAGGTAACAGCAATTGGTATTTAAAGCGCATAACTGAGAGAAGTTATGCAGTACCATGAGTTTCTCATTTTCTCATCATCTGTCAGTCTGACCTCAGTGCCAGGGAAGGTGATGGAACAAATCATCCTGAGTGCCATCACACATCACATGCAGGACAACCAAGCGATCAGGCCCAGTCAGCATGCGTTCAGGAAGGGCAGGTCCTGCTTGACTAATCTCATCTCCTTTTATCACAAGGTGACCTGCTTGGTGGACGAGGGGAAGGCTGTGGATGTTGTCTACCTGGACTTTAGTAAGGCCTTTGACACCGTCTCCCACAGCATCCTCCTGGAGAAGCTGGCTGGGCATGGCTTGAATGAGCATATGCTTTACTGGGTTGAAAACTGACTGGATGGCCAAGCACAGAGGGTGGTGAATGGAGCTAAATCCAGTTGGTGA
>NW_010163964.1:0-2615 GCF_000695765.1 Mesitornis unicolor
CGTGCATACCCTCAGTATCTGCCCCTCCCTGCTCCCAGCATGGCCCCAGTATCTTCCAGTATGGTCCCAGTACCCCACCTCTACAAGTTTTGCCCCACTGATCCCTAGTATCTACCCTCCCCGCCTCAGTATGGCCCCAGTATGACCCCACTGACTCCCAGTATGGCTCCCCCATCCCCCACAGTATGGCTCCCGTATCCCTCAGTATGGCCCCAGTACCCGCCTCAGTATAGCCCCAGTAGTCCACAGTATGACCCCAGTATTGTACATGTGTCCCAACTTCCCCTACTCCAAGGGGTCCCAGCCTTCTCTGCCCACCCTGGGGAGGGGCACTGGCTGAGCTCTGCTGGGGGGGCAATGGGCACTGGGAGGCACTGGAGAGCACTGGGAGGCACTGGGCATTGCAGGGGCACTTGGTGAGTCACAGGCCACAGGGAACTGGGAAGAGCACTGGGCACTGGTCCCCTGTGGGGGGCACCTCGGGTACCCCCACTCATCCTCTTCACTTGGTCTCCAGTTTGGCTACTGGGACCCCATAACCCAGGTACTGGGCAGGGGAGGAGGGAGGGGCAGGGCTGGCCCAGTGGTTCCCAATGAGTCTCAGTAAGGGGGAGCTCCCAGGGGGTCCCAGTTTGTGGAAAGGGTCCCAGTGAATCCCGGTGGGTCCCAACAGGTCCCACTGGCTGCAGAAGCTCCCTGTGGGTCCTGGCAGGCTGCAATAGGTCCCAGCAGGTCCCAGTAGGCCCAGCAGGTCCCAGTAGGTCCCAGCAGACCCTGATGGGACCAATGGGTGCAGGGCTCCCAGTAGTTCCCAGTAGGCCCAGCCTATCCCAGCATGCCCAGTGGGTCCCAGTGGGTCCTGGTGGTAGCCAATGAGTGCAGGGCTCCCAGTAGGTCACAGTAGGCCCTAGCAGGTTCCAGTAGGTCCCAGTAGGTCCTGAGGGGTCCCAATGGGTTCTGGGCTCCCAGTAGGTCCCAGTAGGCCACAGTAGGCCCTAGCAGGTCCCAGTAGGTCCTGATGAGTCCCAATCGGTGCAGAGCTCCCAGTGGGTCCCAGTAGGCCCAGCAGGTCCCAGTAGGTCCCAGCAGGCCTAGCAGTTCCCAGTAGATCCTGATGGGTCCCAATGAGTGCAGGGCTCCCAGTAGGTCCCAGTATGTCCCAGTAGGCCCTAGCAGGTCCCAGTAGGTCCTGATGAGTCCCAATCGGTGCAGAGCTCCCAGTGGGTCCCAGTAGGCCCAGCAGGTCCCAGTAGGGTCCAGGCGTCCCAGTATAGGTCCCAATAGGTCCCGGTGAGTCACAATGGGTGCAGAACTCCCAGTATGTCCCAGTAGGCCCAGCAGGTCACAGTAGGTCCCCCCCTATGACTCACAGCTCAGCTCCAGACCGTCAATGCCGATAAGACCCCTAGGCCCCCTGGCCACAGCACCCGTAATGACGTGCGTGGGTGCAGCACGCACAGGTACGGGGACACAGGGGCAGGAGCATGTGCAGCCATAATGCAGCCCCTCACTATAAGAAGGATGTTGAGATTCTGGAGCGTGTTCAGAGAAGAGCCACAAGGATGGTGAGGGCTCTGGAGAACAAGCCTGATGAGGAGCGGCTGAGGGAACTGGGGTTGTTTAGCCTGGAGAAGAGAAGGCTGAGGGGAGACCTCATCACCACCTACAACTACCTCAAGGGAGGTTGTAGAGAGGTGGGTGCTGGTCTCTTCTCCCAGGTGATGGGGGATAGAACAAGGGGAAGCGGCACCAAGCTGTGCCAAGGGAGGTTCAGGTTAGAGATAAGGAGGAAGTTCTGTACTGAGAGGGTCGTCAGAAGCTGGAACAGGCTGCCCAGGGAGGTGGTGGAGTCACCGTCCCTGGATGTGTTTAAAGAGCGGGTAGATGAGGTACTTAAGGATATGGTTTAGTGGGTAGACAGGAACAGTTGGACGTGATGATCTCAGAGGTCTTTTCCAACCGAGTGATTCTGTGATTCTGTGAATGGTTTCAAGGGCAGCACCCGTGAGGTGTGGCTCACACACGTATAGGATGTACAGGTACAGCGTGCAGAGGTACAGCATTAATGGGTACTGAGTGTATGGGTATGGCATGCACAGGTACAGTGTGTACAGGCATGGCGTGTGCAAGGTGCGTGGGTGCAGCACACGTGGGTATGGTGTGCATGGCACAGTGTTCAAAGCTGTGGTTGGGTGCGGCGTGCGTGGGTGGAGTACACGCAGCAATCACGGGTGCAGGCGCAGCTTGCATGGGTGCAGCGTGCAGAGGTTGAGTGTGCACGGTGATGGTGTGTGTGCAGTGCATGCGTGTGTGGGGTGCAGTGTGCATCCAGTGCATGTGTTTGCAGCGCACGTGTGCAGTGCACATGTGAGAAGGACACAGAGCATGTGTTCTGCATGCGTGTGCAGGGCACAGTGCATGTGCGTTGCATGTGTATTCAGTGCACGGTGTGTTTGTGCAATGCAAATACATGTGCACAGTGTGCGTGCAGTGCGCATGTGTGCAGGGCACGTCGTGCGTGTGCAGTGCGTGTGTGTGCATGGCACAGCGCATGTGTGCAGTGTCCACGTGACAAGGGCACAGAGCACGCGTGCAGTGTCCACGTGACAAGGCAC
>NW_010163965.1:0-581 GCF_000695765.1 Mesitornis unicolor
GGCTTTACCTGGGTACCTTGGCCACTACCTCCTGAGTATGCTTATAAAAGACAATTCTGCTCCTTTGCCTGGCAAGCTTGAGACACAGGGGTTGGGAGAAATGAGGAATGGCTATTACGATTACATTTGGTGGGTTTTCATTATAATTCAAATAGCGCTAATTGTAAGACTGTGACATGCTCAGGTCTCTGCGCAAGAGTAATCACAGAATCACAGAATGTTAGGGATTGGAAGGGACCTCAAAAGATCATCTAGTCCAATCCCCCTGCCGGAGCAGGAACACCTAAGATGAGGTTACACAGGAAGGCGTCCAGGCGGGTTTTGAACGTCTCCAGTGAAGGAGACTCCACAACCTCTCTGGGCAGCCTGTTCCAGTATTCTGTTACCCTCACTGAGAAGAAGTTTCTTCTCAAATTTAAGTGGAACCTCCTGTGTAATATAGCTTTAAAAGCTGCCCTGGTGTCCCCGGCCCCAACTCTGGCCCCAACTCCAGTCCCAACTCCAGTCCTGGTCCCAGCCCTGTCCCCGGCTCTGGTCAGAGTTCTCGCCCGGCTCAGGGTCCGGCCCTGGCTCAGGCTTCG
>NW_010163966.1:0-16266 GCF_000695765.1 Mesitornis unicolor
TAATATTCTGTGATTCTGTGATTCTGTAATAACAATGACTTTGAAAATAAAAGTCCTGCACTCACTCTAGTTTCAGTAGTTCCTCCTTATTTTTCCCTCCTTTGTATAAGTGAAGTGAGACAGAGAAATAAAAAAGGAAATAATATGGGCAGAGAAAGCGCTCTTAGTCTTTATGTATAAGTAGATCACATTTTTACCATGAAGACAGAAAGAAATATTAGAAAAGGGAAAACGGTTAAAACACATTCTTTCTTTTAAAGTTTACTTAAAAGTAGGAAAGACATATTAATGTTTGGATGAAGACCTGAAAACAAATAAATAAAACAAGCAATTTCAAAATTATTCACTTTTAGGTCTTTGAAAATTTTTAAAATAACTTTTAAGTTGAATAACACAAAAATAATGTGTTCTCTTCACATGTTCAACAAATCTTTCATTCAGTGACCGAAATTAAATTGAAAGAAATGTGAATAGTTTTTTGTCTGTCTTTTTCCTGCCTAGAAAAACAACACATGCATTCAGGTAATTCAAATTAATTTACTCTTTTTGATGACTGAGTTCTGTAGATCAGTTATCAGTGATACAGGTTCTCAGTGCATAATCCAGAAGATATAACTGGATCCAAGTTATCAGTTAACCTTTTCTCAGATATATTTTGGTACCTGTAAACTTTTCCATCAGAAAACAAAATGAAGTACTGTGCTACTCTGTGGTCCAACTGTTGAAAATGCCTGCTAGTTTGAAAGATCAACAAGTTTGCACAAATCCAAATACAGATCTTGTAAATGCTTCTGCAGACTGTGGTGAAAGTCAAAGCCCTTTGTTTGGCCTTGACTTGAAGCCAAACCCACAAGCTCTTCATACACTTCAAATTCTGTTGTTATTCTAGAAAGGAGAAAAAAAAAGCATTTGAGTTGTAAATGTGCAATCAATAGTTTTGTCTGTCGCTGGGGAGAACTAGAGTGATATTTCTGCTGCGTCCTTGAACTGGAATGCTATGTCATCAGGTGCATCTGTTACTCTTCATTGGATAGTCATTTGGCTTAAACTGAAATTGGCAAACTTCCGAATTGATTCAGGACACCTTTTAAGTCTTATAGCATCCATGTCTGGTTTCAAAAACCCCCATATGTGAAGAAAAAGTCTTCATGTTTTTGCTGCCTTTATGTTTTGAATTAATTTTGTCTTAGCTGTCTTTAATAAAAGTTATCTTTCTGGAGTGGGAACAAAATTTTTTTCATTAAACTTCTGCTAATATGAAGATTTTTATTAATTGTTTTAAACTTGGGGACTTCTACAAGAATTATTTCCCCAAACACCCACACTTTGGCATAATTTTATAGCTGTCTCCACTAAAATGCCTGGACCTCTAGTCATGTACACTAATAAATTAAAACAGCTACTATTATGAATGGAATTAACGATTATTAGGTGAAAACAATGAAGTATCTTTGTAGGCTTTCAAACTTCAGATTTATTTTTTTTCCTTAAAAATTCAAGAACTGGTACTACTTTCTTGATCAAAAGTAACCAGCAGTGTCTCTTCCCTAGTCTATGCTGAAGACAAACTTCAAAATAGTACTTTCCAGTAATCTGGATATTTGGACTATAATTCAAGATACAGTCGCTGTGGCTTGAGCACAAACAACAAGAGTATAGAAATGACAATAACACTTTCTCATAACTGGTAACATAGACCAATTACTATGCTTTTCTTTCTTTATCATTATACATTCCTTTAGAAATTACATAGATATATGTTATCTTTTTTCTTGAAACTGCCTTGTCAAATAACTTTATTCCTTCCCAGTGGGAAGATTTGGAAGTGGTTATATGACCTTTATGCAACCCCAGGTAGTGGGGTTTGGATGTCCTGATCTGTGCTGTCTTCAAGACAGTAATCCTACCTGTCTTTGTATGTGGAGGTGATCCTTGCACTAGGATCAGTGACAAGTTGGTGACCTAGGTCACTCATTTCTCCTGAAATAAAACTAGGGCTACCAGTAAAGGAAATCTATCCCCTTCTTTTTGTTTAGTAGTTCCATTAGTAATAAAAATTGCACAATGATTAAAAGCAATGATTGTATCTGCTGTGCTCCACATGGGTACCTCTTCATGCATTAGTAATACAGGTATTCAATAAAACCCTCATCTGCTTTCAGCTGACAATTGTTTAACTTTTCTTTACACAGAGGCTCATGTTCTTTTTGCAGTATGACAAAGCTTAATGGAGGTGTTGTGAAATGCTTTCATTGAACATCTTCTTTAATTATAGATGTCCTGCGTGACAAGTTCTTCTTTAGCATATGTTTCTTCACTCCAAGAACATCAGTTTAAGTCAGTGATCAAAGCGTAGTTGAGAGAAATTCTGTATATGAATAAATCCAGCCTTGCTTTTCATGAACTTCTCCCTTCCACTGAAATTCAACCCCATCTCACCTGAATCAATCAGCATATTTAAAGGTACCATTCCTACCAGGTACAGCCAGCTAAATCACCATAGAAATTAAAACTAAGGTCAAACAACTTTCTTACTACTTACTAAGTGTTACAAAAGTAGCTTGGCTACTCTTTAAGGGTTTCTCTTGTGCCTCTTCTACTCTTTCCTTTTCTGCAGTATACCACTTCTGTTGAGAAATACATACTTCTATGGCTACATGTATATAGTCTTCCGTGGAGAAACAGTGAATTTTGTGTAACTGATCATTTTGAAATTTAAAAATTTCAGTTCAGTTCTGTATCTATATGACTCTTCGTAATTCACTTTTCTTTCAGAGATTCAGAAGGTGTCTTTATAAACAGGTCAAATCTGAAAATATCTTCTAAATTTTTCACATAGCTATATTGAAATTAATTTGAAGTCAGCATCATTGTTTTTACAATGTTCAGAAAGTTAAATCTTGAGTGTAGACATGATGAAAAATATTTCAACAATGCTTATTCCAAGTGAAAAAGGTTTATTCATTTATCATGTTAGATTCAACTAGTTGAAGTGTGACTTAAATGGTTTGCACAAATCTGCATTTGTGCCCTACACTGGTATAACAGATGATTTCTGTGAAAATGAGAGAATGCTGTCTTAATGAGTATTCATATAGCCTGAGAGAGAAAATAGTTCTGAGAGACTATTAAATTGTCTCTGTTTGTTTCTACAGGGTATCAATTCTAAAGTGAAAAATAAGAAACAGACTCCTAAAAATCAGTATGACTAGTTCACATGTTAGAAAGGTTGAGTAGGGAATGATGGGAAATAATTACAGATGCAAAATATATTCTGGATCACTTTATCTTATAACACGGCTGAACTTACATGTGGTTAGAAACTGATCTGGGTTTGGGAATTGTTTTGGGTTTTGTTTCCATTACTTTGCAGCTTGTAGTGCTGACTGTAAGCTTTGCTGAATGTCACGAAAGGTCAGTGGTGAAGTTAGCCCTCAGCCGTAACTGTATCTTAACTATGATGCAGAGATTATAGAAACATGCAAATACAATTTTCAATGGCAATATAATTTTATTACCTCTCTGACTATTAAGAGTAAAATGTATTACATACAGAGGTTTACACTTAGCACCTTAGAAGTTATAAGTGATGCACTCACTAAATATACTGTTTTTAAAGTTATTATATGCTTATTATATGCCTCAAACACCAGAGATATATTGCATTCCTCCAAGAGTCTAAAGCCCTCACATCAGTCCAGTCAAAGACTCCAGTTTTGAAGCCCCAACTCATATTATGCCAAATCCTTGAATAATGATGAGATAGAATTCTCTAGCACATACGTTCTGTTCTGAGCAGTGTCAGCTAGATAGTAGAAAGACTAGCAAAATGAGTTCATTCCAATGCAGATTTATTTTTTCAGTTCATTTATATGCTTAAATTTCAACACAATTATGTTTAAGTGCTTGTCAACAAAGCACTTTAGTAGTCAAAGCTGCTAAGTAGTTATGAACAAGATATCATTTACCCAGCTAAATTATTACAGGAAGTATTGTGAAGTCACAGGTATAAAGAGCGCTCATATTTATTGATCACATTTTTGTGAAATATGGCTGGCAGAGAGTTAATTTTTTTTCTAGTAACTGGTATAGAGCTATGTTTTGGGTTTGTGCTAAAAACATTGTTGTCTTCTTGTTATTGCTGAGCAGTGCTTACACAGAGTCACGGCCTTTTCTGCTTCTCACATCATCCCACCAGTGAGTGGGCTGGGTGTGCACAAGGGGTTGAAGGGAGCACAGCTGGGATGGTTGATCCCACCTGACCAAAGGGATATCCCATACCACATCATGCCATGCTCAACATATGAACCTGGGGGAAGAAAAAGGAATGGGAGGACATTCAGAGTGATGATATTTGTCTTCCCAAGTAACCTATACACATGGTGGAGCCCTGTTTTCTTGGAGATGGCTAAACACCTGCCTGACAATGTGAAAGAGTGAATGAATCTTTTGTTTTGCTTTGCTTGTGTGTGCAGCTTTTGCTTTACCAGTTAAACTGTCTTTATCTCAACTCACTTTTACCCTTCTGATTCTCTCCCACATCCCACTGGGAGGGAATGAGTACGGTGTGGTGCTTAGCTGCATGACAGAAGTTCAGTGTAATGGTATAAAAGCCTACATGAATTAACCTAACTGGGCAAAGATTTTTTCATTCTCTCAAACAGCAGAGATATCCTTACTTAGTATCACTTGGTATTGTTCATCTGACTTCAGTAAAGATATACAGATTTCAAAAACTGATGCTGTGGACTAAGTGTTAAAGAACAAGATAACTCTAACAAACATTGTATATGTTTTAACATAAACCTATTTTAACTTTTGCAGTATATATTCCATCTTGTCATTAAGATACAGCTTGAAAGACAGCTTTACTGCTCAATGGAAATTCCAGTAACTGAACTTTTTTAATAATGTTTCTTAAAAAATAAAATAGAAAACTGAGGGGAAAAAAGCAAGCCTTTTGACAGATTAAAAGGCTGCAAGAAAATTAAAATCAGAAATGCTGGGGTGGTTTTTTCATGATATTTTTTTATCTACACAGCATTTTTATTCATGCTTGAGCTGAAAGACTTTCAAAAAACAGACTTAATATCCTCAGGAACAAGTATATGTGGTCAAGGGCAACTGTTCAATTTTGGGTGGGAATATGGGTAAACTGGAGGAGGTCCAAAGGGCAATTTTTTTTATAAGATCGTAAGCAGACTTCAAGCACTCAGCATTCATTAGGATTTTCTTCTCTCTCAATTTTTTTTCTTTTCTTTTTTTTTAAACTCAGGTTTTTCCCTCTTTCTAAGAATAGCACAGTTTGTAAACTTAAGCTTGGGTGTTATGTCTAAAGAACTTTATTACTTCTTTGCCCATTTATTCCCTTTTATGGAATTCTTTATGTCTGAAACCTTTGCACTTTGCTCCTCCTTACCAGCAACTTAAGGGAAGAATTATTGCAGTTCATCTATATTTTTTTTAAACTCTTATAAGAAGTGGTGAAGATGTAAATGAGGGCAGAATTGCCATCATAATTGTCATTATAATGACAAAAGATAGATAGTCACGAGTCACAGGCTTACATGAAAGGCTCACAGGGGAAAAGATAGCCAGATTCAGCTCGTTTTCTTTGTTAGCCCTTCCTCAAGGTAGTTTAACAATGTAATCAGGTAGAGAAAGCATGCTAGGTTTACCTAATTTGGAAGTGACGCCAGTGGAGGGGTTACAAAATTTCTAACCTTCATAAACCTACAGCTGGTCTGATGAGCACCTATACTGATTACATGCATGCATC
The DNA here is from genome assembly GCF_000695765.1 of Mesitornis unicolor. NCBI lineage: Eukaryota > Metazoa > Chordata > Aves > Mesitornithiformes > Mesitornithidae > Mesitornis > Mesitornis unicolor. The sequence goes on from NW_010163966.1 coordinate 5,780, forward strand.
ATCAGATAATGCTGCAAAAAAATTAAACATTCTCTGTGTATTTTGAAGATAAAATATCCTGTGTTAACTTCTTCAGATGCTATGCTTCTCTCCTATTCCTCTTTGTTCTAAATAAGGAGACAAGAGAATGTTAACATTTCATATTTCCCATGAAATATATGTAATATATATGAAATTTTATGTTGCATTTTGCATTTGAAAAAACAAGATTAATTACAGTAATTAATTAAATTTAGCATTTAGTGACATACTTCACATAATTATGGTTAGTCATCATAACACTTATTTTTCTCTGAGTAGACATTTTTTTCTAAGACAAATCCAGTTGAGTCATATTTTTTTCTTCTACTGAATTAGCAAAGTTAAGGTAGTTTGATGACTTTAACTACATTTTTTAAATGTGAGAACAGCTGTAACTTTTATGAGTAATGGTAAAAAAATCTCTCATTTTCACTGTTGATGTGAATTCAGTTTGATAGTTTCATTTTTCACTTCTGTGTGTACTATGCCAATATGTTTGCTTCAAAAAAACCCCCTCTGTCTCTCTCCTCGGTTTTACATCAGTGTAGATCCAGTGAACATAGAAGAGATATATTTTGCTTCTAAAGAAGAGACAAAAATTAATTTCTTAGTGTTGACTCCAGAATGTAAATCTTTGAAATTCATTCAGCATGTTGCAGTAAGAAGTCAGAACTCTCTCTGTTCTCTGTATTTCTTGTGTTTTGGTGTAAAGAGCAGAACCCTGATATGCCCTGACAGTCTTGAGCACAAAGTCCAGGCATCTGAAAGAATAAGTACTTAATATTGTGTATAAGTTTTTGTTGTTTGTGGTTTTTTATATTTCTCACATGTAATAGTTGTATTAACACTAATGTGTTAACTTCAAAGGAAAAAATGCTATTTTAATAATATTTAATATGGATAATTAGCTTACTTAGCACCATAATATTAGGAAATTTGATGAGTGATTTGTTTATATGTGTTGATTACAAATTTAAATATTTTTCCTTGCAGCTCAAATACTTTATTAAAGATGTTCTACATTTTTTCCAAGTTTCATTTTATTTTGTTTGATGAGCAATTATTACTTCTAATGTACTCACAAAATGTTGTCAAAAAATACATGATGAAAATGTATTTGCTTTGATGTAGCACTTGATTCTCCACCTGAAGAATCGCCGTCTGAATGTGTTAAACTGTATGTACTTAATGCAAGACAAAAATGTAAATATCAACAAGAAAGAAGGATTTGCTGTCTAAAATTGAATAAAAACATGCTTCCTTATTTTACATGTAAAAGCATTAGCACAGATTAGTATTTAAACAGTTTGGGTCTGATTCACAGGGAACAGTGTGCAAAAAAGCTTTAATGGTTTAATGATACATCTTTTCTGTGAACAACTTATCTTCCTTGACAACTGTGTTCTCTGTACATGCATGACAAACTCTAGTGTATGTATTCATGATAAACTGCTTATGCACATGAAAACCTAAAGCCTCCTGAAAATTAGGTCAGTGTGAACAAACAAATGCTGTTACAGAGAGTGAATCCTCTGACACATTTCTCTGAAGAATGTCTTAATATGTGAAAAGCTGAAAATGTCTTCAGTTTCATCATTGTTTATATTCTTACTCTTTTCCAGCTTTAAAAAGATGGCTAACAGTATTTTTGTTTTACACAGAAGACGCTGATACAGTGTTCTTTTAAATCTAAAAATAGAGCTCTCCTATGGGCAGTTGGTTTCCTTTTACGCTCTCCTGCAGCCTCTGTTTCTTATGCACTCCTTCCCTTCCTTCACAATTGTGAAAAGGCTCAGAAAGAATGTTTTCAGTATTTTTATTTTTTCTTGATACAATCAATATTTTTAAAAAAGTTGATCCCTGCTGTCTTTTGTTTTTTTCTCATACCTTTTTCTGCCTCTCTTTTGTTTCCTTCAGCCAAGAACAGAATATCTTTCCCCTTATGTTCAGCCAGCTCACTGCAGAGCAGTAGCAGTGGTCCACCAACACCACTGATCATCTGAAGACACTGTAAGAACAAGTGGCTTTCTCATGGAGTTTTCAGTGGAATGAAAGGGTTCTTCCCCTAAAAGGACCAAAAATGCTTTCAAAGTCCAAATTCTTCTGACAGCACGCTCATTTGAAAAATTGATAAAATTCAGAAGAAAGCAAAAAGTTTGCAAATAAATCTTGGTCTGTCCCCTGTGTCCTTGAAAGACAGGTTCTTTCTTCCAGGACTGCATTCACTCAGCTCAGTGGCTTCCTGAGCTGTGGCAAATTCTGCACAATTCCTTCTGTGCTTAGGAAGCCTTTTTTTCTGTCACTCTTGAGAATATGTTTTCTTCCTTTTCCCCTTAAAGGTATCTCAGTCTGTTCTTGTGCTGCACACTCTAAGCTTCTCATGACTCTCTTTGCATCTTCCTCTTCCAGGAGTGTAAGTTGCTCCAAGGATAAGCAGGAACAATCTCAGCCATTAAATGCCATTTGACCTAGTTGTTTCCTTTTCTAAGGAGTTACAGCAAACAAGCTAAGAATAAATTCATCAAATAGAAGCTCTTTCTCCCACATAAGTAAGTACATTAATTGTTAGTGGAGGAAGAACTTTAAAATAGAATATGCAACCTACGATGATCATCTCCCTCGTGATCTTCCTTGCCATTTGTGTCTTTAGTATTAACAGAGAAGCAAAGTTTCAGGAATAGCTTTAATAAAAAGGAATAAGGAGTTTAGAAGAAAGGAAGACATCTTTTAAATAGTTTTTATTTGTTCTTGAGTCAATGAATATTCCTCACTGCCCCAACTGGTTAAAATATTTCTAATAAATTACTTGCATTATGCTGGAATTATTTGTCACTGTTTTTATTCTATCTTAGAGACGAGGAAGCCTTTTGTTACTATGATGTTGCAACAAATTGCAACCTACAGTACGAAGTAATTCAGTTGCTGCATATGATGGGCTCTCTACATCCAATGACATTGTTTATCCTCCTTGACAGACAAAATGTAAAATCTGACAAGCAGAAAATCTTAAATACTAAAAAGCAAGCTTCTGCACATGCGTTTTCAGTGTATGAGCGTGGTTGTTGTGAAGGGGTCCAGAGTCTGAAAGTGGAAGTGCCCTGCCTTTGTCTTTGAAGTAAGTATATCAGAAAAAAAGCAAAGTTCTGTTTCTTTCCAGTTAGATTTCACTATAGTATAGCCATGATATCTGGAATCTGCTCACATAGTGGAGAGCTCCTTCCTCCATGCTTGCTTCTGTACAGCACCTCCAGTGCTTTCCCAGATTCAACCAATTCCACCATCTGCCATGCTCTCCCAGATGAAGCTCTGCTGTCTGCTTCTTCCTGACCTAATTTTTCAAGTCTTCCAGCTCCAATAGTGTTACAGACCTTGTACCAAACTGTGTCTCTCTACCTTGCTTCCTTCATTCAGAAATCCTTCCCCATGAGCATACTCAGTTTTTCCCAAAGAGGAACCTAACTGCCTCTCCCTCCAGAAGGTCTCCCCTGCCGCAGGACACTGTAGTCAGTGCTAGGAAGTCATCTTCTTGCTGCCCAGGCAAAGTATATGTAGCAAAATATACAATCTATGATATTTACAGAGTAAACATAAGCCAAACAGTTCTGCCTTTCATTAGAGATGCATTTATGTAAGGTAGTAGAAAGGATATTAATTGTAACTCTAAATTCTGGAGTTTTTAACCTGTAACTCTGCTTAGCTTTTTTCTGAAGTACAGGCTAGAGTATCCTCTTTTTCAGGATATTTTGGAAAGGATTTAGAATCAAGCCTCAAGATTAGTGTATGTAAAACCACACAAAGTGGATATTGCTATTTCTAGGCAAATCATAGACAGACTATATTAAGAATAGCAATCGAAAGGGAACTATACATTATGGATATCTTTCAAACAAAAGCTATCAAGCTACGCATGTTCTTCAGACACTGCTGATGTTAAATATTTTAAAGAGCAGAGTTTCAATGTGAATGCCTGTGGAAGAAGTCACATGTATGATAAAAGGGTCAAGTTCCAAAATGATAAGAGGCTTCTGAGATACAGTTCTGTAAAATTCAGAAGGCAAGAATAAAATCTAAAAAACTGATACAGAAGACATGGGCATGACATGAGATATGCTACAAAGGCTCTCATATTACTGTTCCTAAAAGAACTCAACTCTTTGTATACATGGTGCTCATTTGGTTCTGCACATTAACTGAGTAGTAACTACAGTCCTTTCTAATGTATATAAGAGAGACACAACAAGAAAAGGCATATCTGAAAAAACAGTATAAGCTTGTTGTTTCCCATTATTTCCATGCTCTTTACAGATTAACTGCTTGCCTTCTTCTGTATATGAATGGAACTTACTCTTTGTTCCTAGACACTGTCAAAATACCAATTGCTTGAGTGTGCTACTCAGATTATTTTTTACAAGGGTATGTCTCTGAAACACGGTGCAGATACAATATGTTCCTGCTAACTCTAAGGATTAAAGACACATATAAACAAGTTTTAATGTTTACTGAATCTTCTGGAGAAGTCTTGTAGTGATGCATGGTCTGTAACATGAATGCTAATGTATGCTGAAGTTTGTGCTACAGTTTTACCAGTGCTGTTTTCCACATAGGCTGCAAGTATGTTCCATACAAACAGTGATGTATGTTTATCACACAGTTAATCATAACTTGCCTAAGAGAGTGGACAGACATTCTTGCAATCAGTCAAGTAACTTCACCTACAGCTGTCCTTAACTATCCTATCTATAGGCTCCTTTCTATGTGTTAATAAGGATAGATTCAGTTTCTCTGAAGTTTCAGAAGTTTCTCTTCCTGGTCTCACACAGAGCTGCTGTCACTGATAGTGGTACGAGGAAAATATTTTTTAAAGTAAAGCCTAAAAGGAACAATTGTTACTAATGCAGACAGTTTTGAAGATGAATGAAAGCAGCACCTGGCATCAAGACCATTGTACGATCTCAAAATTGTAAGGAGATTTCTAACAGATTCACTGATTTTTCTCCTTTCTCCTCTCTTGATTACCCATCAAATATGCTGTTTTGCCAGGATGTATGTTTGGCCGGTCTCACTTCATAGCTTGTACCTGAAGGTTTGTGTCACATGGTCTAAATCAGTTCAGAAGAAGGAGAGTCTTAGACAGGAAAATATAGCACAGGAGTTTGTTGTTGGATACTTGGGAGGATAATCAGCTGCCAGGCAAAACAGTCTGAGTTCTACAAGCAAAGTAGGCAAGCTGCCAACTCATCCCAAAGCAAAAACCAAGCTCCAGCCTATTCTCTTGCTCTGCCTCCTTCACTGATTATAGAATACATTTGAGCACGGGTTAAAGGCTTTGCTGTAAGCAACTGCTAAATGATACATCATTGCAGATATGATCTAGCTGAATTGATTTGTTCATGATTTATTGATTCATAATAAGTAAATCTCTTAATCATTCTAACCTACAGTGCTTAAGTTTGCATCATGGAGCAGTTTTAAATTACATGAACTAGATTCCTTTTCACTGAAATTAGACTGGGAAATGCACTGCAGGAGCTCACCTAGTATTTTCAAGCTAGTAAAAGGCATTTATTCTGTTAAATTGACCTAGAACTAGCTCAATGTAAGAGCTTAAAATGCCTAGGGTGTGGATTTTCGATCCTGACTCCAGCTGTTTGCTTGAAAGATCTGCTCTTTTTGAACTACAAGACTTTTTAATGGAGGCATTTCAAGTTCATTTTCATTAGAATAAATTGAAAATCTATCCTTTAAAATTTTATGGATAACATTGCAGATCAACTGTTCTAATATTTTTTTCCAAGGCATTGTGTCAGGCTTTCTATCCTGTAATTATTTAGGCTATTTTTACTCCTTTAGAACATTGACACAGTATTGGTTTTGCTCCTGTTCACCATTTAAGGCTACACTAAACATGGAAAGAGTATTCTTCAGTTAACCCTATAAATCTCTTACCCACACTGCTTGCCCAACTTCTGTTGCATCTGGGTTCCTGTATCCTCAGTCTGAACCAAGCACATATTCTTCAGCTATGTTCCAAATACAGAAGAGCTCTGGACTAAACAGAGCTAGTCCCAGAGCTAGCTGAAGAAAGAGCTCTGCCTTTGCATTAGCCAGAAGCCCAAAAGTAGCTAGGAGACATGGGAGAATCTGAAAGTATTGTATGCTTATCTAGGGTTCAATATGGGTGGCTTGGAATGACCTGGGTGCACGGTGTTGTAAGAGGGCACATAAGGACAATGGTTCAAAGTAGAAAGGGAATGGGGACATAAGACACAAATCTGTGTGAAGCCAGGGTTAGGGTTAGTTTCTCAAACTTGCAGAATAGCTATTTTAATAGAAATAAGTACTTTCTATCCCTTGGGTTTCTAATACAAGTATATAGGCCACTTAGAAATTCCTTTTACATTCCAATAACTTTGAATTTAAACTTAATTTCTGAGTTTTTCTACCTTTTGTGGTATTAGCTTAAAGGGTTTCTAGCTTTGGGTTCACCCCAAATAAAATGTCATCCTTAGACTTGACCCCTTCTGTTGTACTGTTGAACTTTCATGAGTGTTTCAGGATTTCAAAAGTTTTACTCCATTGCTCTAGAAAAGTTTCTTACTGTTAGTGTTTCTTGAGTAGTTGAGTCTACCTTCTCCATCACTGGTATATTTCCAGTGTTAGATTACAATCAAGGTTCATCATTTGGTTTCATTTGACAATTGCCTTTTTTTTTCACCCCCCAAAAAATTAATGTCTGGAAATTTTCTATGGATGCCCTACTGAGAATCAGGAAATTCATTGCATTGCCTTAGCTTTGTAGAATTATTTTTAATTTATACAATTCATTCAGCAGCTGCCTAATCTTTCTTTAGATTTATCTGTCTCTGGAGTTTCCAGTCTATGCAACTAACAATCAAAAGTTTTATAGTCAATCTTGTCTGCAATTTGTATGCTCTGTTGCTAAACTTGTTTATCAGTTGATGCAGAAAGTAACATAAATGCCTTGAGTAGCAGCTTGCTAATAAACTTTGGTACATCAAAACAGCACAGAGAAAGATGACATTTGTCCATATACTCTCTGCTAAGAAGTCACATAATTTTTCAGGTGCTGTCCAGCTTCCTGGTGGGAGCAACAGAATGGCAGTAAGGATTGTCAGAAACAGGAATGTAGGGGAACTGGAAGAAAATCTACTGTACTGATTTACAGTAATAGTTCATTCTGTCATTAGAACTGGTATAGCTTGTAATAATCTCCAAAATGTTCAGACTGTTCTTTGGATTAATAGAGAGTTAGGGAACTGGAAATTGGAGCTTTTTTTCAGCTCCATCCAATGAAAAGTACATTGTGTGCCAAAGACCTTGTAGATTCTGGACGTGGAGATAAATATGTAGAGTGTATTACACAGAGAATGTAATAAGTGATCGTTTTCAGTTCTGGATCTTCATATGGACATCTTAAACATTCAGGCATTGGGCTACATTAAACTCTGGGGCAATGCAACCTGACAGTACCTCAGCTGCACCACTGACATTTTTTCATGGTTGTTTTTACTGTCTGGTCTAATCTTATTCGATACTTTCAACAACACTTTAAAGACTCCTTTGCAGAAGTTGCGAATCTTGCATCTGGGTAACTTACTGAAAATGTAACCTGACAGCGGTGTGGAATCTGTCTTAGCTTCTTTTTGTAAAGGGATCAATAGCACTTTACACCTAATCTTTATTTCAGTTTTTAGGCTTTTAATGCATCATTTGCTCCCTTTTGACACATATGGAGAAAAAAGTGCTACAAAAAAACTATATAATTTTTCCTTCAATATAATTGACAGGAAACTTTTTCTTTAACTCTGTGGAAAGAAAAATCTAAAAGTTAGGGTCACAGAAAACATTTGTTTTGTTTTTCAGAAGACTGGGCAAAGGAAATGACTTTTCAATCAATATAAAGCTAGTCAATCAGAGAAAAAGACAAAAACTGAAAATAAGTACAGAGGAAATTGAAGGGCCTTTTTCACTCTATGCACAAGGGTGAAGAAAGCATTTTCCCTAGACTATGCATGAGCAACTGCTCTGCTAGTTGGCCTCCCCCATCTGAATCAGCAGGAGCCAACATGGGGAGAAAGGGAGACAAAAGATGTTGTGGGTCATTGACTTAACCAGGCTTGTCATCATTAAAGACTTCTGCTTAGGGTCTCCCTCTGTTCCTGCATGCCACCCTGACCACAGTGGAAGGGTTGCTTGACATTTGAACTACGAAAGGAAGTCATGGTCTGGGAGTTTTTGTCAAATAAAGGAGTCATAGTGAATATTTTATTCAAATATTTTCTAGCTGTCCACTACGCCTGTTAAAGAGAGGACTTTTTTTAATTTATTTTTTTTAATGTATCTGAGGGTAGGAATGTCTAATTATTCACATTACAAACATATCTAGAAAGACCTCTCAGTTACTTAGCACACTTTGTCAGTTTAGAATACAATGAAACACTTAAATTCATGACTGGGGAAGTCATAAGTTTCTTCATAATTAGAAACAAACTTGAAGGCAGGAAGAAACCAGTACCACTTCTGCAGGAGACAGCTAGATGAGCATATTATAATTATTATTATTATTATATTGAAACAATCCAACTCCTTAACTATGTGATGTTACCTAGTTTCATTTAAGTTTTAGTTTATTATTTTCAAATACAAGAAAGTCAAAGCATTAAATCAAAGAATACAGACATGAAATAAGACAGCATCATAGCAACTATGTGAGAAAATGAATGGTGCTAGACAAAAAACAATGGAATTTCTATCATTGACAAAACAATGAAACTATAATTTTTTGATATTTTTTGAATTTTTATGGGATTATTTTTTAAACTCATATGGTAATAACAACGCAAGGCATTGAAATATATAGGTCCTATTTTGTACCTTTCACACACTTCTCTGTGATAAAGATGGTTTTCAACCAACATTCATGGAGGGCTATTTCATTTCTCCAGTGGTCAGACTTGGAATGCTTAATGACATGGGCTTGGAGTTAGGGTATTTTGGATTAAATGGATTGCTCTTAAATATGACTGACTTGTTTTCCTCACAGACTTTGAGAGTAGTCTGGCAGTCCAGAGCTTCTTCTCTACCTCATAGATACCAGTCAATTTTCACCTTTCTTATTCAAGTGTTGAAGAGTTGGGCTAATCCACCAGTTCAACCCGGGGCAGCCATACCTTTCCCTAACCAACATATTTATGTCAGTGTACCCATTCAGACAGCCTGTGCTTCTGGACCATTCCACCACAGCTTCCACTTTCTTACTGCCTAGCCTACAGGTGTTACAGCAGCTATGTATCTGGAGTATGCAGGTTTTTTACTGCTACAATTCAATAGGGAGCCTCACACCTGCCTTACATCTCCTTTAATGACAACTTCTCAGGTTGTATGGCACCATCTGTCAATGCACAGTGTGTGGAAAGAGAGTGTTTATAAAATGCTTCTGCAAAACAAGGCCTTTTTCTCTACAAAGAAGAAATTTGCTTAGTTTTACTGCTCACAAAAAAAGAAGGTGCCTTATGAGCAGCCAGGTAAGAGTCACCACTGAAATACATCTCAGCACATGTTTCTCATACACAGTGAGCAATGATTTAAACTTTCATGATTTAGTTAGTCTTTAGAAATATGCATGGCTGCTTAAAGTAATTTTGCTAACAGGGAAAGGAAACACTGTGCACCACAAAATATGTGGGTTTTTTCCAGTTACCTCAGTTAATTGGAAAACTTAGGAAAGTTCAGGAAAAGGTTATGCAAACACTGATTAACCATCTATCCACTCACAGGACATTGTGTCCTGGATTAATCTGCTGAGAGAAAAGACTGAATGAAACCTCAGAGAATTTACCCAATTTTATTTAATCTATGAAGAAGAATTGAAGAACACCAGATAAGATACAAGCAAGAACATAAACTAATATAGATCTTAAAACAAGAATGGAGAATATGAACCCGAAAGGGAGAAGTTAGGATTATTTATGCCAGTATTTCAGCATAGATGTTTACCGTTAGTCAGACTTTCTAGCCTAACTCAAAATCAGATAAAAGACGTAATTTGAAATACATTATTAAGGAAGAGGTGAGAGGTTAAATGTAAATAAGCAAACCAAAGAACCTGAAGTTCAGTTCATGAATCCTGACTTAAACCATTAATTTCAAAGATGCTTAGTGGGGACAAGTTGTAGTAATGACCATTTCTTTAAAACTTATCATCTGTCTATCAAAACCACTTAAAACTCTTAATATCAGATGCCTAAACAAACAGGACAATGCCAGGAGTATAGGAACCTGTTGCCCACTGTAGAGAGATAAAGGTCACAAAGTCCAAGCCACGTAGCTGCATGCCTGAAAACCAAGCACTGCGGAGGTGGCAAGCACTGGGCGAGGTGGCAACCATCACTAGATTCATATCTGGTGCTATCCAGATGCCTGAAGGAGTGTGAAATGAGGCGGAG
>NW_010163967.1:0-4840 GCF_000695765.1 Mesitornis unicolor
TATATAAAAATTCATTCTTCAAGTGTAGACTATGCTTATAGACATGAGGTGAGCTTGTGGGCACACTGCAATACACGGGCTAAAAGGTAGCTTTACATTTTTTCCTGTCCCACTTGGCACTGTGCAGAGCCAGGACCTTTCCCAGCAAAGCTCAGCTGTCACACACAGAGCGAGCAGGGCAGGTTTGCAGGCAGGCTGAGCTCAGGCTAACCCCACTACACTGCAGACATCCCACAGCCAGTGCAGGGTGAGTTAGGCAGCACATGAGGTTTCGTCGCCCACTCCCTGACTCAGTCTCCAAACATACAATACAGGCATAGCCTGCATGTCTCTAGAAATGAAGTGTCCCTGTTTCAATGTCCTTAACAGGATCACGAAACCAATGTTGTTGTCCTGATTTCGCATACCCACAGCAAAACAATCATCTCAAGGAGCTGCCAAAGAGCTTTGAGTGCCAAACGGATATAAATACCCTGGAGGGACACAAATCCTGCTCTGTTACACAGAACTCTAATGCTACTGTGTCCTTCATGAAAATATCCACTAAGTGTCCTTTAAACATGTAAAGATAGAGCCAGTCTGGGACTGAGAAGTTAGGCTTAGCATCTGACCAAGTGAGTTGTAACCAATATAAGCTACAGGGCTCAGAAAGGGAGGTAGCACCTATGTTTCCCCTCTCGTTTGCTGAATTACAGATGATCACTGGACCATGGCAGGATATCGAGGGAGGAAAAGAACACATGGAGGAGCAGGTGAGGAGATGCTGTAAGTGGCCGTAATAGAGAGAATTGAAATGTGGCAGAGAGGCGGTGAAAGTCAGGTAATGACTGGGAGATCTGGAAAGAGAAGATGAAAGGAGCCTAAGCAAGGGGAAGAGGGGTGAGAAAAAAGCAAGAGAAAAAGTGAGAAATATGAAAGATAAGTCTAAAGAATTGAAAATTAGAGGAAAAGGGCATATTTCTTCTTCCCCTCTTCTCTCTCCCCGCACATCCCTTTAAAGCACTTCTCCCTGCTACTTGTTGATGCTGTAACTGGAGAAGGCTCCCATGTAACACGAAGTGTTGGACTCCTGCTCTGCAACAGCAGGACAAAGAAAGCTGACTGCACATTATAACATCTCATCCCAGACCTGCCTACAGCATTGAACCATCCCCTCCTCTGGCAAGCCTTACCCATGAGGGCATAGGGTTTGCAGCCAGAAACGGCACATGGTGCAGGAACAGCCCAGGAGTTTTACACAGAGAAGCCACTTTAACAAACAGGTACTGGTATAAAGCACTTGCAGATCTGCACGTGCCTTATGGAAAAGGAGCACAGATATAGTGCCGCCCTTTCCATGGCAAATTATCATTAAAAACATTCAATAGAATATAAAGAAGGTAAATTAATATCTCAACAAGTTTTTCACATTTTCAGGAAACGTAGCAAGCACCTGAGCTTTTTTCCCAGCTTTTACTGTGGATGAACTCTTTTACACACCGATGAAAATGTTTGCATGTTTTCAGACAACGTTCTTATACCTGTAGATCCAGATATCTTTTATAAAGAATTGAATGGGTGGCTGTGACAAAATTAAGACTGGATAGGACAGGTGACCAGAAACTGAACACACCAATTTATAAAGATTTAGGCTCTCCAAATCCAGAATGCCAAAAATATCTTTATTGTATTTCCAGGGAGATGACCCATCTACTGAAACCTAATAGAACATTTCATTATTGTCCTTCAGATATCCCACAAGTTGTTTAAATATATTATGCAGCCATGTAAACTTTTTTTTTCCAGTATCAAACAGCAACATGTGCTTTTTACAAAACTAAAGGTAAAAAATTAGGAACAGGATTTATTTCAGCCAAAAAAAACAAAAGTCAAAACAGCTATCTTCTGAAATTAGTCAAGAACTACTTTCTTGCTATTTCACCTTAAAAATGAACCTCAATGATCTGACCAATCATTTTGAATACAGCAATTCTGGACAAAAAAAAACATGCTGGTTTTGTCCATGCCTCTGTGTTCAATTCTGGGTCCCTCAGTTCAAGAAGGACAGGGAATTGCTTGAAAGAGTCCAGCGCAGAGCCACAAAGATGATGGAGGGAGTGGAGCATCTCCCTTACAAGGAGCGGCTGAGGGAGCTGGGGCTCTTTAGCTTGGAGAAGAGGAGACTGAGGGGCGACCTCATTCATGGTTATCAATTTGTAAAGGGCGAGTGTCAGGAGGAAGGAGCCAGGCTCTTCTCAGTGACAGCCAATGACAGGACAAGGGGCAATGGGAGCAAGCTGGAGCATAGGAGGTTCAACCTGAACACACAGGTTCACTGTGAGGGTTACAGAGCACTGGTCCAGGCTGCCCAGAGAGGTTGTGGAGTCTCCTTCTCTGGAGACATTCAAAACCCTCCTGGACGTGTTCCTGTGTGACCTGGTCTAGGTGATCCTGCTCTGGCAGGGTGGTTGGACTGGATGAGCTTTTGAGGTCCCTTCCAACTCCTAAGATTCTGTTACTGGATTCTTATATGAATAAAATATGGCTCATTTTATGCTACCCTTCTTTTCAGATCTTTGTAGCACATGACTGGATTGATACTGTTCTTTTGATAAGTTTGCATCATTATCATTCTGGTCAGTGCATTCTGAATATATTCATGAAACACAGGAAGTATGCAAATGCAAAACACAGACTATTAGAAAAGACCAAATTAATGACTTACACTTTCATTACTCAAAGAAAATAGTATTTGAAATACTGTGAAATGTGATAGTGACAAAAATGAAGCACACTGCCCTGCATTTACAGCACAATGGTATTTTTAAAAGGGTCAACTTTCTGAAGTTTAATTGGTGGCTGAAGTGATCAGAACAGGAGATTCCTCAGAGGTTTGAGCTATTCCAGGACAAGTTCTTTGTGAAAGTTTTTGACAGTATATTGATTTTCCTTAGAAGTTCTGTTTATGTTCATAATAAAAAGGAACTCTAATGGCTTCGTTTTGTTTTCGGTTTTGTTTTGTTTTGTTTTTTTTCCTTTTCAGTGAGCACTGACAGGCAGGCCTGAGAGACTCCAGTTGGTTTCAAAGCTGGATATGGACTGGGATACAAGTACAGGCAGCAGAAAAGTGATAATCAAAGTCACCCATTCAGTATTCTGATGAAGTTGGAAAATTAGGACTGTTTACATAAGCCAGAACTTATTTGCATTTCCTGGCACTTCTGGTCCCTTTCTCCCTTGATCGAGAGTTTATGTTATGTAACAGACAGATTAATGAATAAAAAAGAAAAATAATAAGCAAAATGTCCTGCTATCTCAGTTAGTTGTACCTGCAGTTCGGCCAAATCACTTCCCTGCTCTTAACTGTTTCAAAACCAGATTAGTGATACGTGCACCCATGACAAAGCCTTTAAAGAGTATCCAAAACTGAATGTTTAGATACTTATCTGCACATGCCCATTTAATACTATATAGAGAGCATGGGTAGATTCAGATCTTGCATTTCTAAGTAAGCAACATTCACAAACCACCTGTGAGGTACTTTCAGAAACTCTTTAGAAGTTGTCCCCCTTGTCTTAAACAGCATTATAAAGAAGCTTTAATAGATTTAATAGGCATGCAAATTATAGTTTCTAAATTACTCAGTTTCACAGTAGGCAGAACATATTCTTCAATTATTCTCCCATTTAGATACTCTTTTTCTGATTTCAAAATGAAATAGAAGTTATCAGAGTTAGAATTATATGCCTACTGACTACTGCTTTTAATTAGTGTAAACATATCTGGAATTACTGTGTAGACTGATATTTATCAGTGCCAGTACCTTAAATAGCAGGGAGAAGATCTTCTCCCCTTTCTCTTCTCCCCTGCCCAAGTCCCTGTTTTCCTGCAGGACAAGGGGACGAAATCACACCAACTCCCTCTAAGTGCACAACAGGTCACAGAGACAAAATGTCTTTTGCTATATCACAGGCTGGAATAGCCCTGCTGCTGATTCCTCCTCTCCATGACAGTGGAGAGAGAAGGTATTAAATACACAAGCATTTCAGGCAGCCCAGGAGGGATTAACACCTACATGAGATGACTTTCAGCAACACATCAGCTTGCTTTACCTCCAGGCGTAGGACCTAATGCTGCACTCACTGACTCTGCCCCAGACCCCACAGGCATTTGCCCACCCAATCCCTTTACCAATGCTGCCCCTCCCTCACAGCCAGGTCTCATTGATCCTTAGAAGAGTCCAAACTTTTTAATTTTGGTATTTTAAAAGAAAAAAGCCACAGGAAGAAACTTAAAGAAATCTATTTTCACCCCAGCGTCAGCTGCAACTTATGGGAACGAAGCATAGATTTTATGAAGCTTTCCTCTGCAGCGTTGCAATGGACAAAGCACACCACCAGACTCATGAAGTCAAATTAAACAAAACGCCATTAAAAATTTAGTTGTGGAGACAAAATTAGATCAAAGCTGACCAAAGGAAAACACAGTCATGACAGAAGTAATGGCATTAATTTAACTAAGTAATTCATGAGCGCTACAGCCTGAATAATAGGAAGAACTCTCCTTATAAAATTTTCTCTCCCATTTCATTGCCTCTGTAACACACTGGGAGTTAGGCAGAAAACACAGTAAAGATACCACAACTGTACTAATTAACAGGGCCTGTGTACAGGAAAGACAATATATATAAGCAAAAAGACTAATAGCACAACATGGAAATGGAAACCAGGTGATCCTGAGACTACACGTATCCAGTTTTGACAAACTGCAATAGCATCAGCTATGAAGGTGCTGAATGAAACTCACTGGACTGAAATGAGAACTCCGCTCTGATTTAAATCTGCTCTAATTTGAGTCAGCA
>NW_010163967.1:4871-28750 GCF_000695765.1 Mesitornis unicolor
GATTTCCCCAGAGCCATCGAGGTGCTGCTCCCATCCTCACCTATGAACAGCACTTGCGCATCTCTGAGGGGCTATGGATAAACGTGTAAGATCAGCAGTGGAGGTCTCATAAACAAACTTCAAAGTAAATATTTTACCAGGCATATATAAGTACTTATTAAGATTTATATCACATTTTCAGTGTCCTTGACATTTTACTATAGTGTTTATTTTCTTTTGCTAATTTGCAGAACTAGATAATCTACAAGGAATTTACATATTAGAAATGACCAAGATTCTTGGGCATAACTTCATAAACAGGCCACTAACACAATAACATTCTTGTATAAACATACACAATGCTAAATAAGAATAAAGCATTTCCTAAGGGCAGAGGAGGTCATGTCTGCCACTGTTGTGTGACAAACTGCAGGGAACTCGCTGAAGGCGAAAGGACCCAGTCTGTCCTGTGAAGCAGTGCTCTGCGCTGCCTCTCGGGGCTGAACACATGGAGAAAGGATGCTGGGAATTAGGTCACTGAATCAGTGACCTTCCAGTTGCACCAGCCCAGCACGTAAGATTACAATGAAAATAAATCCCATTATAATGAATAATTCTACTTTCACCTGGTCACTAATAGGACATAAAAATCATTCTGAGACGTCATTTCATAGAGACACCTAATGAAAATGTTTCCAACAAAAATCTGTAAAAATTTAACTGGGGGTTTAGCAAATCCTCTGTAACGCGAGGGAGTAGTTGTGAACAGTTTTGGAGAAGGCACACACCATAACCAGATGCAGGCTTTTGCTGTTCTGTTAAGGATGTCAGAGGCATTTACCTTTTTCCCTGACTCATCCTTTTCCCTAGTGGATACTCTGACCCTTAGTCCTGGCAATCCAGCAGTACCACAAAGTTCTCTCTGGTACCTCATTAATCACTCCCCTGCCGTGTGCTATCTTACCTGCAGATGTAATTCTTCTTGCAGGATTCTTGTAAATTCAGGCAGTTTGGTTTCTCCCTGTCCTCATATGAACACACAGGAACAATAGTCTGCCGTCTCCTTTCTGTACAGGCTACGTCTCGACAGGAGCAGAAGAGCATCCCATAGCTGTGCTTGGGGGGAACTTTGTCAAAAAATAGCCGGAGGGCCTTATGACACTTCCGCTTGTTACAGATTTCATTAGACGTGCTGCTGGTGCAGGGGGTAATGTAAGCAGATCTGAACCTCTTGCAGGTATCATTTAGGTTGCAAGCTTTTGCTGCATCCAAGCAATTGTTCCCCTTTGAAAGTACTGGCTCCACTAGAAAAAACAACACAACAGCAGTAAGAAATGCGTCACATTTACACTGTGTTTCCATGTTTGTGTTTACTTCATGGTTAATGACATCCTGGTTATATACTGGTTACACACAAAACTTTCAGTGCCAAAAGCTGCGACCAGTCCTTACATTTCTTAGGGCAACGGTTTAGCGAGTGAACAAGAGCATGCGTTAAGATCAGAATGCTGGAACATAAATGACGATTACACCAGGCAGGCTGTACGTCCTCTTCTTTGTAGCAGACGTGCAGGATGAATATTGAGTAAGACCTGGCCTTATGTTTGGCCCATTGCACAAGAACTCAGTGAGAGTGTGAGCTCCTAACTCTGGTTTTGTAGAGCTCTGACATTTTTAGTTTTTTGGGTTTTTTTCTTGATCAGTAGAAATTACATTCAGGGTCTAACATCATTTAAATGCAATTTCTGTACTCTGCAGAATGTAAAAGCCACATGCCTGTTACTACAGTTTTGGAGGTATAAAACCAGGCCACCCAGACAGAAAGCAAAGCAGGTGCAGCTCCACTGTGAGCTCCCTAAGGCCACCCACCAGGCCTGTAAGCTCCATGCTCAGTTAAAGACACTTCCATAAGATCTATAGATGCCACATGCTTTGAAGAAGTTGATGTAGAATTAAAAAGTGACTGTGAAAGCAACATTTTCAAACAAAGAGTCTGTGTCTCACACACACACATACATACACTACAAGAAGTTAATATAAAAAACTAAACTCAGATAAATGTTAAGACTATAATTACACATTTAGTTTTGCAATACATTATCCAGATATTAAAATCCAATATATGCTTTGCTTGAAACTGAAGGCAACTAGCATTAGAACGCAAAATTCAATTAAGAATAATCTTAATGCTGCTTTGGATATTAGGAATGCCAACATCACAGATCCAAGAAAATACATTAACTTCCCATTGCTACAGAATTTGCAAGCTGAACAAAACATTTTGCAAACATCTAAAACTCTGCAGCAACCTCTTGGGGGGGGAGGCCAAAGATAAAACAACTCAAATGATCTAAAGCTCTAAGTTCCCTTTTAAAAAAATCTTTTCTCTATCTTTGCCTTTTCCCAAAAGCTTGGCCCAAGTCCCTTCTACAACTCAGTGCCACACTTCTCCATTCTCATACCACTCCCAGATCAGCACATCAAGCTTTTATCATTTTCCATATCAGGAAAAGCAGATGCAGCTTGGCTGAAATGCTGCACTGAGGTCCTACGATCACCTGCACTGACTGTGCCCAGGGCAGGTCTCAGTGCTAGCACACACCTCACATAACACATAAAAAACTACACATATATCACCTGCTCCTATCCCATGTGTCTTACCTATCCAGAAACAATGCAATGTGTAAGTAGTATTAGATTTGTTTTTCACTCCAGCGATACGCTGTAACTACGTTCAGTGGGTTCATATGTCTAAACACTCCTTCCCAATCCCAGTGTCTTGTACAATAAATTGCAACTTTTTGCCTCTTATCTTCATAATTTACAAAAGTATAAACATGCAACATTTGACTACGAATTGACAGAGCCAAGCATTTCTTCTAATAGCAGCCTGCCATAGTTTAAGCAACACCAGATGCAAAAGAGATGAGATAGCCAAAATACAACCCTCTCATAGAATGATAACATTTTTATATAAAAATGTTGTACTACATGAACATACAACTACAATCATAACTGTGAACTCTCAAAGTTTTTCTTATACAGTATATAGAATTATATGTTTAGTACAAATATAATTACTATATAATCTGCATGGCATATAATTATGCAATATATGAATAGTACATGCTAATTACTATGTGATTGCAGACTAATTACATGGTTATTTGTGCCTGGGAGTCAACTGCTGAATTCCACTCTTTAAAACAAAATTCTGTCAAAGAGCTCTGAATGTGGTATTTCAATACAAACAGACATCAGCTTACTGTATGATATATTGTAAAACATTCTTTAAAAGAAACCCCAAAATATAATAAAGCACCTATTTGCTGATAATCTTGTACAAGTTTTTCCATTAAGGATCTAAAATGCAGTAAACGTTGACAGAGAATTAAAAGGCACTGTGAATATGAACACCTCAAAAATCAAAAGGGAGAGGTTAATCAATCTTTCTAAAAAACAGAGCGCAAGTCAGTTCTCTGACCACGCAAAGAGCAGTTAAAGTTATCTTGGATGAAAGTTGAATTATGTGCAAACTGTTCTTAAACAATAGTTATGCCCATTCACAGCTTTCGCACAATTCTTACCTACCCAAGAGTCACATTCCTCTACATGTCAGCTCTGGACGTGGACCAGGTCTTCAGATGTTGGTTTTTGGTTTTCTTCTAGAACCACCCCTCGCTGTAACTTGCCACTTGCCTTTTGTATTTTGATAAAGACATCTCTAGCTATTCTTTCAGGCATATTTATCATCACATTATACAAATTATTTCTACCTTTTAAAAGCAAGGCTAACATACAGCACATAAGAGCTACACATCAACTGCATTTGAAATAAACAAGACTGTCTAAACCAACTCTTATTAATTCCAGCTTCTCCCAAGCTTTTAAATCATGTTTTAATGCAAAATTTATAATCCAGAACACACTTTATGCTTTATTATTATTGCAAAAGTACAACACAATTATTTCTAAGTCTTGTGGTAACTACAAACAGTTAACAATACTGAGAGAGTTTCTGAGGATTACTTACGCAGCAGTAATACATAAGGTCAAAATTTCACCCAGCTCCTGTTCTGCAAAGCTTAAATTATTAAGACAGGCAGGAGTTTGGCTCTTACTAGGTACAGACTACGTTAAGAGCAAATGGATTTAATCCAGAGCTACTTTTCCTGCCAGCATCCTTTGGGAAAGGTCTGTGTAAGGAGATCCTTTTGCAGTTTCCCATCTCTTAGGTCACTTGGATATGGATCGAGGGCGGTCAGAGCAGCAGCCTGGGATTCCTTCCCCCACCGAGAGCTTCCTCTTTCCCAGGTCCGCTTTGTCTTGGGCTCATTCTGGAAATCTCTGCCAAACCATGCAGCTCTCTGCTCCTGCCAAATCACTGCAGACTCGGAGGCAAGCTCCAGGCAGGTGATAAGTGATGCCTCACGCCTGTGCGCAAGGCACTGGTTCCCACCCGCAGCAAGAGGCCCAGCAGAAGGCACCAGCAGCTGCAGCAGCTCCCAATATCTTAAGTTAAGATGCCTAAAAACATCCATCTGCCAGGCAGTTTGATGCGCACTATGCACAAAAACTCCGGGACAGCACTAATAGGCCGACTGATTAACTGACCTCTATATGGATCACCAGGTCTCAGCTCTTCTACTGAGAGGTAACACTTGCGTTCAAGGTGAGATGTTTTTCTCATAAATTTTACTGATGAAAAAACAGGCCTTGTATTATAGTATAAGGTGTTACCACTTCAATATTTGTTATCTCCTGACCCCCCCAAAACTGGCTCAACATTTTTACAGCTGCAGCAGTTCTGGACTCGAGCTCCCACACGACAGCAGAAAGAAGCCAGCCAAATGCTCCAGTCTTTTATCCAGAGATGTTTCTAAAGTTTTAATAGGGCTTCCTCTGCCCTGTGTGATCTTCCTTATGCTTCACCCTCTTTCACAGTCTCTTCACCTTAATCTTTCATCTTCCTTGCATTTCCATTTCTATTTCATTTCTGCACCTACTGAGCCTTTGGCTGACTCCTCAACTCCTGTTAACCCCATGGTGCACGAGAAGGGATTCTCAGAGGATAGTGGGAGCTTCTTATCTGTGCTCCCACTAGTGAGCGAAAGGACTATTACTTGTCCTATAAGATTCTTATTAAAACAGCAAAATGGACACTTAGTTTTCAATTTTCTCACAGTATATAAAAAGCAATTTACTGAGGTTGCCATTAAAATTACAACTACTATTTGCAAGTAATCAGCATTAGTAGGTTTTCTAGGGTTTTAGTGAGGGCAATGCTGTGAAGAGAGCAGTAAATGTTAATGTGATGAAAGGCAAAATTACAAAGTGATAGAGGTGACCACATGGGTATGGGCCTTGGTGGCAGAATATGGCATATGGGAACCAAAAAACAAGAAGAACTGAGAGGAGAACCATGATCCCACTTTAACAGAAGTGCTGTTATGGGGTTCATCAAAGTACTTCTGTTCTGTAAGAAGAGAAGATTAAAAAAATAAGGAAAGCTTGGGAAATATTGTCATCTGCATCGTAATGGGATTCAAATAAACTACCATTTTTTTCAAGAAATTATTTCTAATTCCAGATGGCACAGAAAAAACAAGTAATCCTTGAGAAATCATGAGACTGATACACATACATGTTATTCTGAGGTTCTACTTGTCTCCTACTCAGCATTTAGAGAACAGTCAGGCCTACTTCAAACCTTTTCCATAATCATGATAAGCAGGTGCTTTGATTTTTAAATTAAAGCTATACCCAGGGCTTTCAGAGTACTACCAAATACGACAAGATGCGTCTTGTGACAAGGATGAGGCTGACTCCTGTGTGCAGAAGAGCACAGCCAGGACTGCAGCAGCAAAAGAACCTAAACAAACAAAAGTGCCTAGACTGCGACTTTAAGTTCCTGAGACCAAAGCTGGAATATTTCATGTTCCTAGCTAGTCATGTAAGTCTTTGATAACACAAATTCCACAGGTCCCTAGAATTCTTTTCTGACTACAGAGATCTATAGAGATCAAGAACATTTATATTGCTTAGTGTGAGCTAACAGAAAAGCTGGCAAGTTTTGGAAGTTTTCATCCCTCAGCTACCATGTTCTGCACAACTGCTATGCCCAAAGTCTTTTTCAAAACACCCCAAGCTTTCTTTTTACGAGACTCCACTGGTGAGTCATCAGTTGGGATCCAGAAGACTCTGGTTCAATGCCTTGCTTGACCTGCAGACTCAGAACCCCTGTTCTCATTTCCCCAAAGGGCTCTCAAACCATCTCACTGAAGGGACACGGGAAATGGTGCATATTGCAAAACACAAGAGACAGCACAGTGTTTCAGTTCAAGGATGAGAGCTCTCCCTGGGAGGCAGATTGCTGGGTTCTGGCCTGCACCCAGAGAAGAGAGTTATTTCTCTTCCAAGAGCCATGACTGGAAACCAGGATTCCCCGCCTGAAGATGACTCCCTTAACTGTAAGTCTGCAGAGGCGTGATCCCACTTGTGCTCTCTTCTCTTAATCCATCCTAAAAAAATATAACCCTTTCTATATCACAGCTCCTCCTGCTCTTCTTCCAGACCAACCCACTGCCTAATCCATAGGGTAGCCTTCCAGGCTTTGCAAAAATCCGTAGAGAAGAGCAGAGAAAAAAGGCACCCCACTTCCTCTAAGACTTTACTATCACTAGCTTAATGATTGAAGCACCACGACATATTCTGCTCGGTGCCCATTAAAAGAAGAGCGGCTCTCTACTTCTAGGAGCATACACTGACTGCTGCAAGGACATATGCCTGAGGCTGTGAATCTGGCTCTTCAGGTCCAAAGTCTTTCAAGAAATCTCAGTTTCTGGATTTCTTATTGTCCATCTAGACATTTGTTGTGCAGGGCGAGGCTGGGGTTTTTTCCACTGGTTGGTTGTGGGGGTTTTTTTGCACAGTATTGGAAGCAGGGGCTCTTGCCTTTTAGGTGGATAAATCTATCTCTTGGTCTGTTCCTGGAAGTTTAATTCTACTAAGAGGGTCACATGCCCTAGGTGCTGCATTTTGCATTACCTAAATTCACCACTGGATCTGGGCTCTAAGACTTGAGAGCACTCTTGTCTCTTGACAAGTGACTTGAGAGCACTCTTGTTTAGAGTTAGACCCTGCTACCTTTAGTTGACCATTTCCTGGTGCATTTAATAGACACTGCAGATGAAGATCGCAAAAGAAAACTCCTATGTGTTGATGAAAAGAGGGAGAAATGATCTCCTGAGATTTCCTTTGAGACTTTCAGTCTTTTCTGGGGAGGAATGAGGAAGGCTGAGCAGAAAACTCAGAGGTGGCTGAAGCCCTGGGGTTTGGCGAAGGGACATCTGCTCAACTTATAGGTTGGGTAAGAGGAAAGTCTTGCAGCCCCACAGTGAACTGATTTAAATTTTTGTCACTTGAGAGCAGGGAGGGAGAGGGAACCCTGCTCCTCAGTGTTTACAACATTGTGGTCTGCTGCTGAAATTCTTTTTGTCTTCACTTACACAAATCTCCTGATCTATCACCTTTCATTTCTGCTAGAATTATAATGTTAGGATATGACAGGGTTCTTAATTTTCCACATGGCACTAAGGACAGCAGTTTTGCATTATATTCATGCCAGCATAGTTAAATCCATTTTATTCACTATAGCTATTCTGAATTTTCCATAATCTAAGTTGAAGAATTTGGTTCTTTAATGCTGCTTTTACTTCTTCTCTCACGGTATCTCATGTAGGAGGCAGACAAGTATGAATAAAATCAGAGGCTGCTCAACAAAGAAACTTCCAATTGTTGCAAACTGATCCAGTTCCCGTTTCTCACATTACTGCACCAGTGACTTCAGTTCTACCCTAAAGAGTTTTAGGGCATAAAGGTCATTTTAACATATCTACACTGTTTTAGGGATGGATTATGCATAACTGGGACCATATACAGAATTTTTTTGTTGTTTTATTTCTGAGGCTGAGATCTAAGCCATTCCATATACAATTCGTGCTCTGTACTGAGTCAGAGCCTGGTTTTGTGATGTGGAAGACTATCGCCACGGTTTCAGCTGAGTGCTTCTAATTAATTTCTCCTTAAAATATTCAAAGTGGAAATGTGTTACTGCATATGCTCTCATGTTATACAGTTCAGTATTTTATTATTAGCTAAATCGTAAGTCAACAGAATTGAGAACGAACTAGTAGACACAGAAATACAGAATAAACCTGTGAAAATATTCAAACCTACACGGTTGCCATGAGAAGTGATTTACTGCAGGCAAGTTCTCAAGACACAGTGAGGGACTGTTTACCAAAGTCACGCCAATTTACAGGGCAACTTTCAGCATTTCTTTTTATTACTGCAGAATTGAATTCACAACTTGTTTCCTCTTTTCCTCAGACTTGATTAATTACCGTGTTAACATAACTACTATTCTCCTGCTTATAATGGGCTCCCTCTAAAGTGCTGCCCCAGCAAAATAAACCAGGGGAAAGCTTCTAGCTCTTTGCTCTAACATTGCAATCCTTTCTAATCTCACTATTTTTCAAATTTATGTTCCATTCCAATAAAGCTTGTGTGAATATTATAGCAAATCAGATAATACAAGGTTATGACCCTTGCAATTGATCCTTCAAGGTTCTTTTTGCCTTTTTCCAGTTGACGTGGTAAAAACTGCATTTAGATGTGCTTGTTGACACTTGAGAATTCACTTTGTTGGTCATGTACGCTGTTTCAGGGAGATCACATTACATAATGATGTATTTCTAGTGCTTTATCTCTTCTATACCTACAACCCCATTAAGCTATAAGCAAACCTCCCGGGGGGCTGCAAGACTACAAGTATCAAGGGGACGATGCTTCCATACTGTTGAGAGGGAGTATAGCTGGAGAAAGTATTATGTGAGGATACATGGTTAACATCAGCTACTATTCTAAAATAATATTTTCAAACACATAAAAGCACCTTAAAATAAAACGTTAAATCTCCATTTGTAGAAAAATACACATTTTAATGAACACAGACCATGTATGCCAGCACTAGAAATCAGTTAGCTGTAGCAATGGTTTCTGTATCACATGACGACTGAAATAAAGTGATTAATTGGACTGTCTCAGTAAATGCGATCATTACACTTTTAATTAACCTTTTCAACCTCTTGCACCTTTTAGTTTTGTTATACATTAGATTTTTGCAGTTTTCCAGTTATTATGCTTGACTAAGCCTAAAACAATGCAGACTTCTGTTAGAAAGATAAGAAAAACAATTCAAAGGGCTCTTACTGTTCCTAATAATAAAAATAATAAAATACTGCTGATACTGTCATCATAAGGGTAGCTATAAATCAGGTGGAGGACAGACATTCTGAACTCGGTGGCTACATTCCCACCTAATTTTTGTTTGGCAGCACACTGTTATTTAATGGCTCTGGCTACCAGGAAACTAGCTCTTGAAAATTCGTTCTCAACCTAGTTATAATTACTCCATATAAATCATACAGTGATCAATTATAATAATCTTAGCTTCATCCATTATTTAAACTTAGCATTTGAATCTACGCAGCAGGAGTGCAGGAAATTCCAAAGTCCTCTCTCTGCTTGCTAACAACTGCTTTACTCCTGAAGTCTTGCCAGCTACAGAAAAGGGGCCAGATATGCTCTTAGCTATGACACCGAAACCTGAAATAACGACAGATTTTAGAAAAGGAAAGGTTTTTGGCTCCAAATATAGCCTTTTTTTTCTCACCACACTAGCGTCCTGTTGTTGAAACTAAATTCAACATGAGATTTTGCTTTCTTTACATTGCTACACCAAAATCAGAGGAGTTCTACAGTTACGTACACTGACAGCACAGTTTATTCTTACTTTAAAATGGCCTAGATCTTTCTCATGTATATGCACACAGATGTATATATTTGTATACACTCGTGTATATGTACATTGAATGTTTCAATACTATTTGGCTTTTTGTTTCATTTCACAAGATAGCTATTTATATATTTATTAATAAGCATGAGAAATAATCCAAATGCTAAGGCTGATTCTAAAATACCTGAGCGCAGTGTGACATGAACGGTAAGTCTGATGGAAGGAGGAAAGACACTTAAATGAACTTTCTCGAAGGCTCAAGCAAAACATTCAAAATTTTTCTGAAAAACTTTGGAACTACCAACTGGATTTTGGACTGGTAACAAGGTTTTAGAACATTTTAATTAGCTATATATATTTTTACTATGCAAAATATTAAGCTTATTATTATTACATTTTCATAATACATGTTATAAAATGTAAACACAGAGTCTTTTCTGAGGTTTAATATTTTAAAATGTTCCCCTGTTTCCTTCCTAATTTTATCACTTTCCTCTTAGCAATGGCTTTTTAACTTCTGAAGACAGCCATTCTCCTATCACTCTACACTTCTTTTAACCTAATCCTCCCTGATCTACTAATTCTTTCTCCATAATATAGGTTATGTTTTCTATATATCTAAACCCACGCTATTTTGTTCTCATATAAAAAAAAAAAATCACCAAAAAATCCATTGTCCAAGAGTTTCTGTACGGGTTGCACTCAGGAGATTGCTACAGACAGACAAAACCTGTTAATTCAAGAGCTGCTGAAGCATAGCTTACTCCAGCCTCAGGCAATACCAGTGTAGGTAGGGATGGTTTACACGCACTGACTGTCTACTGCAGGAGTATATATTAGCTTATCTATGACAGCAGCTTGCTCCTGATGGCTATAACCTGAAAAAAGAGTCAAAGTATATAAAACCTTAGTAGAAAAACTATCCTGCTTATTCGGCGGTATTACTCTTTCAGAAGGAGAATCAAGAGAGGACAGAGGGCTGGAGAAGTGACTGTGAATCGAGTCTGACAACAGCCGCTGATGGGATGAATCAAGAAACATTTGAAAGCAGAGAATACAGAAAGATGCTCTCAACAGCTTAACAACAGGAAAGCTCTACCTTCTCTAAAGCTCTCCTGCAACTGCTGTCAGGTAGACACAGACGTCTCTGTGGTCATGACAAAAGTGCATTAACACAAGTAAAAGCTGAGGCTAAAATGACAGTGGAAGCAGCAGTAAGAGGAACGGGGCAGATGCTCAATTAGTGACAGCAGCCATAGGAGTGGGGCGAAGGTTGCCACCATGGTAGCAGCGAGAGCAATGGAGTCAGAGACCAGCAAAAGTCACAGCAGCTGTGGAGGAAGCAAATCACCACCCCTTTCCCTGCTGCTTGTGAAAACCATTTGGGGCAGTTATCTGGCCTATCCACCAAACATTAAGAGCCTCAGCCCATTGATCCGCCACCAGCTGCTCTGCTTTTCCTCTATCGGTTGGTCCCAATGCAATCCTGTTAAATACAAATAAATGTACCACAATGCAAGGAGGGCAACACTGCTAACTCTCGTCTGTTCATGGATTTGCTTGGATCAGCTTCAGGAAGCTTACATGAGCTGCAGTCGCTGTCTTGCTGCTCACTTCAGCTTAAGACTCATTGCTGAGACTTCAAAAGTCAATGATCAAGGAGATGTGTGCGTTGAGGCAAGTGCACTTAATGGAACAAGAGAAATAAGATACTTTGGAAATAAGTAACTTAAATGATACTGACTTAGAGACTTAATAATGATTATGGTGGTCACTATCCTACTGTGTGTGCAGAAGATAAAGCAGAACAAAACGAAGGCAGCAGTCTAAGATGTATGTCACTTACCTACATGCCACTGGGGGTTTATTAACTTGAGATCATTATGTTAGCTAATAAATTAGACCACACTAATAATTAGATCATTGCCTACTGTCTACTGTAAATCCCCTTTCACTTCCACTTATGCCATGCACAACACATGGCAATGGACCGAAAGCTTCTTTTTGTTCTGGTCTTTCCGCTGTTCCCTGAGATAGTCTGGTTTACCTTTACTTATGGCTTATAAACACTTAGCTTCTCTTTTTTTCCAAAAGTAAAAATGTAGTCCTTCCTGAAAAAGGCAAGCAGGAAATGAAATTACTTTGACTTTCTTGTTAACTACATTGCACTTGTGCCTCTTTCTCAAGCTGCTGTCCCCATGCCTCAGATGTCTGTTATCTAGCGTCCAGTTCAAGGCCCACTGAACACAGTGGTTTTTGACTTCCTTTTGCTTCAATAAACTCTGGGTTCGGGTTTTATGGCCTAATTCAGCCTGTGTTTTAAACCCATATAAATAAACTTAAGCATCTGATTAAGTGCTATCATGGACTTTCCTTGGCTCTATTTTTAACTCTAAAATACACATGGAATGAATTGGCTTTTATTTAGCGTACATGTTTACAAGTATGTGAATGCACACATACATAGGAGTAAAATTAAACAACTGAAAGAGAAAACTAGTGTTATACTAAAATTAATTCTTTTGATGTTCTAACACTAAAGCAAAATGAATGTCCTCCTAATTAGTGAGGAGTGATCCTCACTAAGTAAGATGACAACACTATTTGCATTTAAATAGTCTTATTCAGAGTCACTTCATACACACACACAAACACACACTACTGAACTGCAGCCAATTCTGGAGTGGAGGATTACAGCTATCCAGCACCAGTAACACTGTCCAAGAGGCACTGGAGGGACATGGATAAGAGATGAACTAAGAGCATATAATACTCCTGTAATCAAAACTGTAACATTTACCCAAATCAGTATTTTTTTCAACCTTAAGACTCCTGATCAGTGCTACTGCTGCCAGGATTTCAAACCACAAGGGTGACATCCCAACTCACAACCTCCTGGAACACTTCTGCAATACTGACGTAAATGGATGGGTTTGAGCTAAATAGAACTAATTTTCTATTTAGTGATTTTACTTTTCAGCTCAGTCTCTTTTAAGTGACTGAACTTGCTGAAAACTGGCAGCATGTTTTTCCCAAACAGCGCTGCTAGAAGATATGCTCAAGGCCAGTTGTCTCATCATGGGTGCTGTGTCTGCGCCTATGGGGGGGGAAGCGGACCCAAAACTGACCAATTAGGTATTCCATCCCACATACGTCATACTCGGTATAAAAACCGAGAGATCACGAGGGTCTGGTCTGGCCTTTTCCCTTTTCACCCTTTCTTCCATCCTGGAGCCCTTCCATCTCGGACCCTTCCATCTGTCTTGATCCTGCAGAGTCCAAGACCTGAGCAGAACCCTGCCAGTTCATCTGCCGCTGATCCTGAGTAGTGTGTCCTGCATCCTGCTCC
The DNA here is from genome assembly GCF_000695765.1 of Mesitornis unicolor. NCBI lineage: Eukaryota > Metazoa > Chordata > Aves > Mesitornithiformes > Mesitornithidae > Mesitornis > Mesitornis unicolor. Next base: position 18,059 of record NW_010163967.1, read on the forward strand.
CACCTGCTGCTGAGTTTGGTCTGGGACTTTTCCAGTGCCCGGCTCCGCAGAGCCTCTGGTGACGCATTTGTCATTGGGGGGAGGGTGGGGGGAGGATTTTATATTGGTTTTGTATATATTTGTACATATTTGTATATAATTCATTATTTTCCTATTTACAATATTATCCTGTAGGATTAGTATTATTGTTTCATTAAATCTGTTAGTTTTATTTTCCAACCCGTAAAGTCTCTCCCCCTTATTCTCTTTTCCCTTCTGGGGAGGGGAGAGGGGTTAATGAGAGCGTCTGTCCAGGATTTAGTGGCCGGCCCAGCCCTAATCCACGACGAATGCTAATTCACAAGTATTAATCATTTTCCCTTCATCACAGGTGCTGCCAGTACAGCATTGCAGAGACAGCAATTGTAACAGTGCACAACAGTTGTACAGCGGTAGAGTCATTCCTCTGGCACAGAACACAGCTCCCTGACCTCTATATGATGTGGTGACATGGGGACTGTGGCTCCCTGAACCTCCTTGCATAGTTACTGCTCCAGTTCATGACAGCTGCTCTGACTTTCTATGTCACTGAAGCCACAGGTTTGGAGCCTTTATATTGCTAATTCCTGCCTGCAAACCTTGATGCTTAACCAAACTGAGCAGAAAACTTCAGCAAGTTTCAGCTTCCCTTTTTACTCTGCTCTCTTTTCCTCGAAGAATGGATTCAGTAACAATGTTATGAAAATCCTAGCAGAAGGTTAGAGTCCTTGGGACCAGTGTCCCTCACAAACTTGGCTGGTAAGGAGTTTCTTCTCAGCCCTGTTGGAGATAAGAGATTAAGAGCACCCTATGTGTATTTGCTCTTTGTTTGTATTTACATGCTTCATCCCCATCAAAACCAACAAATTTTGCTTATATACCTAGTGATTAGTGTCAGCAGCAGTATTTTTACTTTTGAATAGACTTACAAATGCATATACTTAGTAATAAAAAGAGTTCTCAGATTAAAGCCTATGACCTAAACTAAATCTGCATCTTGATACTACTGATGTTCTAAAATTATTGTGACGTATGGCAGACATATAATAAAGAAGACAAAGCCCCAAACCCCCAACAAGCACTGCATATAAAAGTACTAAGGAGAACAGAATCTTGAAATTCACTACACATTGGATACCACACCATACACTTGCATTTCTCAATCAGCAACAGCTCTTGCTCTCCAAGGCCCTCATATAACTGTGAAGCTTTCCCATGTCCAATTAAGTGTACATCCAATACAACAGTATCGTTTCCTCCATAATTCAAGAGCATGAGAAAGAAAGATTAAGAACGCTATTGAAATCAACACCAAAACTTCAACTAAAATGAATCATGATTAGCTGTTAAAGCTAGAATGATGTAGGGAGGAGAGAGATCCACAGTACAGCAGTGCACCAGTAAATAAATAAAGTACAAAAGTCCCACACATTTGACATTTGAAGAACAAAACTATCCATCAATGTCTTGGCACAGATCGATCAAACAGAACGCTACTGCCGAAAACCTAATAGTATGATGGTAATAATGTAGCCATAAAGCCTCTACTCTGTAATTGACTGCTTCCACTTCAAGCTAACATGTCTAAAAGAGTGACTAATGTTCACCTAAAGATTTTGCTTGCATTGAATGACAATCAGCTACACCTCGTGCCATTCTCCATAGATTGCTTATGCTGGGTAATTGTCGAGGGACAGGAGCCAGAGGGGAAATAGTCTACTTAAATCAGGGAATTTATATGAAGAATGGTATGATAATCTCAAAGGAAAATACACAGTTTCTCATCTGATAGTAAAACACAACCCAAGATTCTACTTCAGTCAACACATCCCTTTCCTAAAGCAGAAGCATCATCAATGACTCCATAAATAGGTCTGAGTAGGTTTTCTATTTCAATCAGGTATTGAAACTTTCAGCAAGGTATGAAAAATACACTGTATACTTCTCAAAATTACAGCCTACATTCTTTGAATAAAGAACATATTTACGAGAATTTACTGATAGATTGTATTCTTTGGTCACATTTTCCTTTGCTAAAGGGGGGAAAAAATGCAATTTCATTGAAGGTCAATAGAGGTAATTAATGTTACAAAACCAAACAGATTAATGTTACAAAACCATACACTCCAATGACATGATCTGTCTTTATAACTTACTTCTGTGATCTTACAGAGCACACTACCTTAAAAATAGTATGAGATAACGCACAGTTTATTTAGTTTTAATTCAGGAGACTGAGATTAATTTAAGCATACTTTCATACTTTCCTGAATGAATAAAACCCGAAAAACTGAAAAATCTTTTTGTTGATTTTTTTTTTTAATTTTTTGAGGCCAAAATGACAAACTGCTTTCTTATAAGTTGCATATAAAAATATATTTATAATTAAAATGTTTAGAACTCTCTAATGGACCATGAGTGTAAGTCAAACTGCTCTGTCGCCTTTGATATATACTTAAAGGTAATTGGCTAGTCTTAGTGATGTATTTTTAAAGAGCTACCTATTGATTAATAATGTTTCAGTATTAATATAACCACTTTGTGTGAATCAAGAAACATCAATAGCAGAAACCCATATTTATCCACAAATTAACTGGATATAGATCTGTTGCTTTAAGTCAAATGGGGTGTGTTCACTCATTATTTTACAAGAGGAATGGGTAACTGTAACGGTGAAGATTAAAGCAAAACTTGGTTGTTTATTTGAACTGCATCCAATGGACAAAGTTCATGTTGTGATACTCTAGCAGAATGCATAAAGGATGCAAAAGCAAAACTCCCATCTGCAGGAATCCGTGACACAACAGTTTTGTACCCTGAGACATTCTGCACAAATGCTAGACAAAATTAAATGTATAGTACAAACAGAGGTGGTTGGTTGGTTTTTTTCCTTGTTTTTTTTTTGTTTGTTTGGTTTAGTTTGGTTGTTTTTTGTTGGTTTTGTTGTTTTTTAATCGAGTTAAAAATGGATTAAACCAGTAAATGATCTTGTAATCTGATTCACAGAACCAGAGCTTACAGTCACACTCATCCCACAGTCACCCAATGGGCTCCATAAGGACGCATGTTTGCTGATTTAGAGAGGAATTTGAAAATAATCCCCTGGCCTGCATGTGGTCAGCCATCACATAAATACATAACTGAACACGAAAATCTGCCTGCAAATGAAAGTTATCTACCTGAGGCTATAGTGTACATTCACGCGTTGTATGTAAATGTGTGAGCAAAAATCTCAATTCATTTCCACAGGAAATGTCAGAAGAGGGAGTGTTGTGCCTTCCTACTGCAAACACTAATGAATAAATTCAGGAAAGCCTCGTTGTCAAGTATTTGACCAAGCAGTTCAAACCCTGTATTATGCTGCAAAATCTTAACTAGATCAGAGAAATTCAAGTCTGGGAGGAACTGTAAGGGCTACCTAGTTCATTCTCCTGTGGCAAGCCAACCTGAGCCCATCCTTTGAAAAATTTCTGTCTTTATCTCCCAGTGGAGGGGATGCTACAGCCTCCAGGGTATTACATTTAGTGCCTAGTTATCCTTAAATTTAGATTTCTTTTCCCTACTATCTAACCTAAACATCACATACTACAATTCAGACCAACTGACAATTACCCTGTCACAAAGGACATTAGACTGCTTTGACATTTCTTCTTAATGAATCCATGGCTGACCTTCCTTATCACCTTACATCCCCTGGATGCTTTTAAATCAATTTTTTTAATACCCTATTCTATCATCCTTCTGAGCACTGACTTTGGGAACTGAATCATAATTCCCCGGGCCTTTTTCCTAAGTTTATTTCATTGATGGTGTGTGTATATATATATATATTTTTTTTTTTTAATAAGGTAAGTACTGTGTTAGTCTTTCCCCAACTCCCTGGGATCCCCTCTTTTTTCTATAAATCCTCAAAGATAATTGTTAATGGTATAGTGACAGCTTCAGCTTGTTTAAGTACCCTAAAATTAATTTCATCAGGGTTTGGGAGCATTTTCATGCCATCAGAAGGAAAAAAGCCCTAACATTGCTTGGATGTTTTTCTTCCTTTCTAGTTTAGACACAATTTAACTTGGAATTAAAGAGGAAATATAAATCTTTAACTTTCTGATTTTGGTGCCATGTGATGTGATAACATACTGTATGTTACAGGTCAAACATCTTAAAATTGCTTTCTTAAATTGCTTACCAAGTTATGCTGAATACTTTTTAGAAAATCCTTTATCAGTAGAGAATAGTAGTTCTCAAAGTAAAAAAACCTGTCTTCTCACCTCCAATACATACAGATCATCAAGGGATCAACAGACACAGGAAGCAAGGCCTAAGGTGCTGACACTCTTCAGTTGTTTTTTTGCTACTCTGGAGAAGGAAAACAAACTTTCACCCCTACCGAGAACTTAGACCAGATTTCTGGTGACTTTGTGTCACCAGAGTGGTCCAGAGAAGTAGAAACACTGATAAATCAGACTCTGAAACAGAGCAAAGTTGGGCAAAACTTTATTACTGCTATTTCACTTATGATTGAACATATAAACGGATAGACTTGTTATTCAAATTAACTAAAGCCATCTATGGCAAAAGTAGGATTTTCCAATTTGCACTCACATTTCCAGAGCTTCAAAGCCCCAAACTATGACAAAGTGTCCTCATTCAAAAGGGACCACAAAGCCACCAGAGTAAGACAACCTATGCACCACCAGCAGCACCATCGCCCTCAAACTTGTATTCAACCACCAGGAGGAATAAAATAAGGACCTCTTGAAACTCAAATGCATGAAACTGCTTACCTTCCTTCCTATTTTTCTGAGCAGGAAGCTGGAATCTCTCTTCTGGTCAGCATGCAAGCAAACTATTTGAGCTAGGACAACAGTGGCTAAGTCCAGTGCTATAAAGCAGGTGATACAGCTGAAGAAACACAGCAAATCCAGATAAACAATCCATCAACAACAGGAAGTAAGACAGCACAAATGGGATCACTCATTGCCCGCAACAACGGCAGTACCCAAATCATGGATCCCTAGTGCTGTGGATCCAGCAAGTCAAGGACTTCCACAATACGTACTTTTCAGTCAGATCAGCAAAAGGGGCCTTTTCACAGCATCTGTCCTCAACAAAACTAGACTATTTGTTGAGCCTTACAGATCATAGGTCCTGTTATATCTGTTCAGGAAAATAGGAAACACAACCAGACTAGAGGAGCTAATCAGCATCACAAAACCCTTCCTCACAGAGCCAGGACATCAGTGTCCATTTCTGAAGGGCTATGGGAAGAAGTGTCACTCTGCTCAGCATCCTGCCCCCAAGTCATAGGGAGCTGAAAACAGATGGGATCAGGGAATACCATGACAAATCAAATGTAATCTGTGGCCTTCAGATGAGGGCCACAGACATTAAATGATTCCCCAAGTGCAAAAAATATGGGAAGTCCTGCTATAAGCAAAGGAGATCTAGTTCCTGGATGAAGCGCTTTGTCCTTCCCTAATCAGTTTGCTTCTCTAATCATCTCAAGGCAAATTAAAGTGTTATCATAGAGCCACTACTATGTTAGAATGGCTCTTAGAAGAGTTCCCTTCTCCTCTGAGTTTGCAAAAGCTTAGAATAAGCCCACAGAGCATCCACTTCTTGTTGTGGTAGACTATGCCATCTCGGTTCCTTAGCTTGATCCCTCAGGCTTCTGAAGCAACAAGAGCATGAAGGGGGAAGTAAAGGAAGCACACTTTATTACAATCAACAATTTACTGAGGATCTGCATCCCATGTAAAATTGCAGCTACTGCAAAAACAACATACGGATTAGCTGCTTCAACAAACACACAACTTAAAATAGGGAAATTTTATGCATTTCCTAAGAATAATTCTAAGTATTTTTTGCCTTTCTATAAAAAATTAAACAGTCAACTTTTCTAGTTTCTCTTTGCCCAAATATTTCTGTAAAACTCAGTAATTATAGAACTGCTTCTGGAAAAGTTCAATTTGTATGTAAAGCTTGCTTGGTTCACAAGTAAGTTGTGAAGTAACATGGCACTACATCAAGTGAAGTCTGTTTTCCTACTTTCTTTTAACCATTCTCACGAGTGCTTTACATTTTTGTATAGTATTTTTATGCAATGTAGAATCCCAAGTCACAATGAGCCACCCAAATTCCCAGCAAGTTAAGCAGATGCATAAGAAGCAACTCAGAAAACAAGCAGCAACTCTAACAAAAAGGCCATTAAACATGCAGAGAAAGCTTTTACCAGGGCAAAGGAATAGGTCAAGTTGTGCAAAAAAAGGAAGTATAAGGAGCAGTTTAATGGCCTTAAATGCATCAGTAATTTTACAGCATTTGCTTTTTTTTTTTATAGTGAAAGGATGTACTCAGAACCTAAAAGCTACTATATTTAACTGGAAAAATGAGGGACTATTGTTTACTACCACAAAATCCAGGCCCCAGGTCCATGACAAAAAAATTATTATTTACTTCAGATCAACCAGCTGAAAAGCTCTCATCTATTTAAAATACGTATTTTTCTGAACTTTCATCCCAGATTCCTCATTGACATCTTTGAGAAATTGCAGCAAATTATTAAGGATCTCTCTCCATGGTTGAAAATATTTTTTGTATAACAATGAAGTCATTACTCTCTTTTTTTCTGTAAATTCCATGAAAGCAAGAAATAGAAGCACAATAAAAATCTTTTTCATAACAGTTGATTAGAAAATATGGCCTGCAGAAAGTCTAGCTCTCTTTGCACTTTGCACATTAAGAATCCAAATACATTACCAAAGCTGGGATTTTTAACCCCCCACAGCTTCAGCACAAAGAAACACATTAATAAGATACAATTTAGATTTGCATTTTTTAATAAGCAAGGGGATGAAAGAAAATATGAATGCTGAAGGGATGTTAAATCAAGTGCAAATTCAAACATCAAGGTATACTACAGAATGAAGCCACATTTGCACTTAAGTGTAGTAAGATTTTTCCAGAAGTTGTGTTGAACAAAATGTTCTTTATGAACTGTTTGCCTGCACCCGGTATGTCCGGGAGCGAAGCAGATGCAGTCAAGTTGCACCAAATATTTTGGGGATTTGCATAATGTTAATGGTTGATGACAAATCAGTAGGGATGGTGGAGGACCAGCAAAGAGAGGATTAATCTTTCTAAATAACCTAGTACAGTTCTCATTAAAGACTTTGGCCTGTTTCTACGTGAATACATGAATATCTTAAACTACCATATATTTTCATTCAGACATCAGGATGGCATATCTCATTAAGGTGGCCACACTGCTGTAATCTACGGGGAGTAACCGCTAATATTGGCACACCAACCACAAGGGGCTGGGAAAAAAGCCTGCTGATGACCTGCACATCTCCACACCCCACAAGGCAGCTGCGCTACCTCCCAAACGGCAGAATGCAAACCAGTTCCAGCACTTCTGCCACTTGCACAGCCCTAGGACAGCTGACAGGCAGATAACGGGTGCACTGTCGTTGAAAAGGGCACCAGGAAAACAAGGAGGAAATGGCCTTGACAGTCTAATGACAAACATTTTCTTCTGTAAAACTGTTTTACATTTTTTGAGGAATTTAGTTCAGAAGCTAAAGCTGCCTCCAGGCGTGACCAGCATTTACTCATCAGATCACCACAGGCCTCGATGACCTTGGCAGTCTTACAGGGATCATATTTTCACATGGATGAACTGTTCCTGAACAATTTCTCCAAACAGGATTTCTATCAATGTCAGGCACACTTGTCTTCTCATTCTACTTCCCTTTCTTTGATTAAACATATTTATAGTGGACATTTAAGAGAGAAAAACAAGTCTTCACTAACATGCAGGTTTAATAAAATTAAATCAATCAATCATAGAACTAAGATAGTGTTTGCAGTTATCACACTCTTCACTGCTCACATGCTTTATCCCTCTGTCTCTCCTAGTGATTTACTTTGCAAGTTCATCAGGATAAGGTTTATCTTGTTTTCCATGTTTGTGTACAGCCTGGCAGAACGATGTCTCATTCCCAAATGGCTCTTGAATGTAATGCAATAAACATGATTCATGTGTGGATCACCCCCATCATTCTTACAAAGAGCGACAGAATAATGCCTTCTGAAGGAATCTCTTTCAACACCTCAGTGTCAGTGTGCAGCAGTGGGGTACACTTACAGTAAACTTCAAGTCTAGGAGTTGTCCACGATTTTGAGAGTAAAATGCTCAATGCAACTGGAGTATACAATGAACTATATTCTCTGCTCGCAACTAGACTCTCAATAACCCAAAGTAACTTTGATGCTTCAATCAAAGATTTCAAACTCTGTTTCATTTGATAGCTTTCTCTCATCTTCAGAAGAGACCAACACAGAACAAGAAATCTAATTTACAACTCTTTAAGCATCACATAGAAAAAACCAGAATTACATCTTTTATTTCTCTGCATAAATAATGTGTAATAGAAGTCTATATATTAAGTTGGGAAAGACGTCTGTTCTAGCACCCATGGAGGACTCCCTACTCAAACACAAATACTGAATTGTAAGCAGATTGAAGATTTAGTTCTTAACTACCATTTTGCGTCTTGCCTTCACCTGTACTAACAGCAAATTAAATGATACCATGCCACGTACATAGAAAAAAAAAAGGTACGAAAATATCGTGGAAAGAAGCTGTTATTGGCTGCTGTGAGACAGGGATAGATAGGCATCCATTCTGATTCACTGCAGAAACCTTTCTGTTCTTAAATTCCTAACACATCCATATACCATAAGAGGCTGAACAGAGCTATTACTCCATATCTGAACATGATGACTTTTCTTCTCTTTAATGAAAAATGCACTTCTAAAAACTTGTCCTAATCTTTGCTAATTTTTAATAATATATTTACTAAGTCATTTTTTCAGTCACAGAGATACAACAAATGGACAAATCTGCTGCTTTGTCAGCAATAAATGAGTCTAATTTCTCAAGTCAACAACAATTCAGCTAGTAGCCTGTGAAAATTATAAAGCTTGGCTGCCTGAATGTAAGATGGCATGGGTATCACATGGCACAGCCATCATCCTGGATACGTACTGGAATTACTCACTGGGACAGATCTATCCAGCTTTATTGAGTTGGTAAAAGCAAATGGCTATAAAGATCAACTTTGGTTTATGAATCTGGCCCATGGAAAGAAAGAAAGAAACACTTATTCAAATTAGTTTCCAGCACAATAGCTGAAAGCAAGTAACGGACAATAAAACAAATTGGTGCTTGATCTAGTAATATTCAATATATTCAAAATACTTTGTAGCATGCGCTGTTATAGATGTCTTACTCAACAACTGCACAATTTAACTATTGAAATAATAGAGTGTGATAATAATGCCGAATCTTCACAAAAGCTTTTTTTTGCTCAGCCAAAGGGAAAAACAAAAAAAACCCCACAAAATCCTAATTGTCTGTACAGCACCGTCACTAGGTATATAGCATGGATACTGAATTGTAAACTAACTAGAAGAAAAGAAGCACCCTTTTAATGAGTGTAATAGATCATGACAATGTCAATTTGATTAATGTAATGGGGCCACATTTCAGAAGAAGGAAATTACAGGTCGTTAGGTTAAGTTAAAATTATGTTACAGATTTGAATGATTTTCTTCATTTTGCTAAGAATTTATCAAATATTTTTCTTTAACATCTTAAGATTTTCTTTAAAATCTCACATCATTCTTCTTGCCTCCAACCAGTTTTAACTCAGAAAGTGACAAGTGTGAGACGAAATGTTTGTCTGATCATACAACATCTGGATCGATTAGAAAAGAAAAAAACCAACCCATTAATCTACTATGAAAAAGAACTTATTTTTATTAACGTAATTATACACACACAAGTGCCTTTTTTAACGCAGATTTTTAGTAAATGTACGGTTGGGTAAGTTTTGTACCTTGGAGATACAAACGAAAAATGACAAGCAAGACAAGGCACAAGAGTTTAGAGGATGAAAATGAAAGTTTTGGAGGCAGAGGAGGCAGCTTGGGAAAGCATAATGTAAAATAACAGAGTGAAAAGCAAAATGAAATGATGTGATAACATGGGGAGAGGCAGTTTAGGCTGAATAAGTATGCAGGGGAAAGTGAGAGCAATTGAGGTTTAAAGGCAGAGGTGAAGAGCTCGGATGTGATCTGGTAAAAGATAAGAAGGTCTAAAGGATGCATAAACCAAAGAAATCACTAATCTGCCAAAAATTAAAAATTTCTTATGTTTCTGCTCAAAATTTTAAAAAAATTAACTGGATGCAAGGAATGAGATTTTCCCCACTACTGAGGGTGACAGCATCATTATAAAGGAAGGAGAAGCATGGAACCACCAGTGGTGCAGAAGATGCCCAGAAGACAGTGACTGATGGAGCAAGAGGACATCTATTCATATACACCTATTCTTTTGGGGGCAGTAAAGGGAACTACTACTTCTCTTTAGCAAACACAGGGAGGCATAAAGCAAGACTCCATAAATCCATGGCCAACTCCAGTCATCTCAAGTCACAGTGCAGAAGAAACGTGCAAGTTAAAATCAAATCGGATCACATCCCGACATTAATAAATACGTGAGTATTTAGTGTATTCTGCGTACTTCAGTATTTACTGTATATCTAGTGTATACTTCCTGCACTTCACAGAATCACATGGAATCACAGAATCTTAGGAGTTGGAAGG
>NW_010163968.1:0-1681 GCF_000695765.1 Mesitornis unicolor
GCGGGCCTGTGCCCAGGGGAGCAGGGACGGGCTCATGATTCAGATGGCTCCGTGTGACGGAGGGGAGGAAGGAAGGGAGGGTTAAGGGCTGCCGGAGAGGGCAGGCGGGAAGGGACCGGAGGGCTTGAGCCGTCGGGGTTCTTCTCAGCTGCGCGGTGGGAGAGCCGTGCGTGAAGCGGCCCGGGCCTGGACCCAAAAAAGTGCGTGGAAGTCCCTGGAAAGATTCCCACTTTCTCCTGGAGACTTGGAGTCGGGCCCTGAGCTCCGGTAGCAAACAAACGCTGCGCTTCTCTGCCTGGGCGAGCGTTTCGCCTCGTAGCGCTGGGATAGGGAGAGCGGTTTCCAAGTGAGCAGAGGCACTGGGTATCAGTCGGAGATCACCTGTGTGATGCCTGCGAGGGTGCTGCGTCAGTGCAGAATGAAATTGCTGTCGAAACTGGAAAGATGCCTTTGTTTCCGGCAGAACCAAGAAGCAATCTTTCTTTTCTGTCTGAGAAAACTGCGCTCTTGTGACTTTTCTCATGCTCCAGGACATCTTTCTGCTGTTAGGAAGCTATTTAGAAGAGGGGTTTCTCTCCTTTCGCAGTAAGCACAGCATATTCCTGGCAGTTGCAAGCTTAAGTAACTGCCTGTAGGGCAGAAAGCAAACCTTACCCTTAATGAACAGAACAGAACTTTCCAAAAGTCAGCTGAGTGCACCGGAACAAAGTTGCTATATAATTAATAGTCCAAATGTGCTGTTATGCATATTAATACAGTTAGTGATAATACAGTTCAAAAACTGTTTTCTCAGTAATAAGGAAATGCAGTTTGTGATTTTATTATTGCATCCAGCTCCATAAGCCTGAACATTTATAAGCAAGCAACCACCAAATATGACGACCAGAATTGTATACTTGGCTAAATTACATTTCTCCCATTAGATTCCTTTCACACATAAAAGGCTTTTAAATGCTTGCTATCTCATTCTTTGGTGTGGTTTTTTTTTTAACTTAACTGCTGGTTCGTAGATGTTAGTTTTGGAATCATATGGTAGTGCTCTACAAGAAAATAAAATAAATGTTCAAATTTTCCCTTTCAAATAGCCGCTGAGTTAAAAAATATCCCTCTAGTTTATCTAGAAAAGTTCCTCTCACAGAAGTCCATGCACTTTTCAAATGAAGTTATTTAGATAAGGTTATCAAGATACATTTCAGAAGTACAGCTGTATTCACTGTGCACTGAACTTTCTGACTAGGTGGAATGACTAGGTAAAAATCTCTGTCTCACTCCAGAGATCAATATTAAAAATGTTACGCAGACAATTCAGTAAATAAGATGTAGAAAAGAAAATCAGATTATAAAGTTCTTGCCAGACTGGGAAGTTTGCAGGCCTGAACGAATTCTGCTCGCATTTTCTTTTTACTTTTAACATGGAGATGTAATCCAGAATGACAGAAAAGACCAAAATGTTACTGAAGCCTTTTAAAAGAAGGTATCCAGAGGACACAGAGAAGTTCTGAGCTACTTCAAAAGCAGGTGCTGTGGGCCAGGAGCTGTCAGTGGTTCAGATGCTACGCTGCAGTGCCATCCCCAGTCTGTTTAATACCTGTTAAAAAATTACAAAAGGCTTTGTTACAGCAGCTTCAAGCTGAGCTTCTGGCATTGCTGGATTTCCTTATTTGCTCTCTCCCTCAGCAGG
>NW_010163968.1:1712-3334 GCF_000695765.1 Mesitornis unicolor
TTCATAAGCTCTGTCGAATTGACATGAAAACAAATCTGCCCTGTTTAAAGGGGCAGCGCCCAGCAGCTGCCAAGGTGCAGGCAGCTCCTGGGGGATTATCCCAGGGATGGATAGCAGGGAGCTGGCTCCCCCTGCTTTATCCACCACCTGCACTTTCACTCTTGTCGAGAGGGTCAGGTCTAGCCCTGTCCTTCTCAGGGTGGGGCTTCCAGGCAGCAGGTTGTACGTTTTCACATGCAGCCCATGCCATAGCAAAAGGAACTGAGATCTGCACCTTGAATGTGTCCTGCGTGCGCAATTTGACCTGGCACTGGGAGTTTAGGAGTGTACAGAGAATTGGAAGGCCAGTTGCTGAAACTTTTCATTTTTTTCCACAGATTTCAGGCTTTTATTCTCAGATTAACAGGTGCATGCTTTTTTGGGTCATTGCCTTTTCTGCTCTCTGTTTCCAGCATCAGATCCCTGCCTCAGCAGCCCAAACTCTGTTCCTCTCTCCTTCTCCCCCTCACCTCCCTTTCTGACAGCTTTCTATAACCACTTCTCAGACTGCTGTCAGATTGCAGCAACCCCATATGTTATCTTTGTTGTTCTCTTTATGTACGTATTAAACCATGCTAGCAATTCTAACCTGCCCAGAGCCCGTTTGTTCATAACAAGACCTAGCTGCTTCCCTGCAACAACACAAACATGACCCCTTTTGGGATTTGTGTGCTGTTTTGGAAAGGGGAGCAGGGAACAGTGTATGTGGATAGTGAAGGGTTATTTTTTTTATGTTTGGCTTCTATTTATTTCCCCATTTAGAAAACTGGCCATTTTTTATGGATCACTTCACAGGACAGAAGCAGTGAAACTAGTAAAGTATTTATCCCTCCCTTTTCATAAAAGAGACGTTGGCAGCTCTGGCTGCAAGTAGAATCTCTTCGTTTGTTTATTGCAGGTCAGTTGCCGCTGTGATCTTGTTATTACTGTTATCTTGCCCTTATAGGATATAGAGCTGCATGTTCTTGTTCTCATATGTTCCTCAGTCCAGCTTTTAACTATGAAAAAGATTTTTGTTGGCTTTTTTTTTTGAGACATTTCTTCACTGTGCAATAATGTTCTATGAATTGGTATGTGAAGTGGTATTTTCTAGGGCAAAAAATATTCTGAAACAAAACTCCAGCAGCAGTTCTAAATCAAACTCTGTGAGGAGGACTCAGTGTCAGTAAGGAAAATTAGTTTCTCGATTTAATAACAGGAGATATTTGAGGTAAAGGAAAGTTGATACACATGTTACTTAAAGATCTGCATAATCTATTCTTCTCCAGCTGTTTGGTGGCAACAAAGAACATATTTATTAATTGCATTGGTTACTGAAACTGGAGATTTGCTCTGAGGTCTGCAGTGTTGTATGTAATTGTTTTTTAAAAGTGGAATCTAAGCATTTATGCCCGAATTTGAGACTTGAAGCTGAAAGTCTGGAAGAAGAGAGAGAGATTCAATCCACAGTTCTTTCCTTAGATCTTCATGCATGTTGGTTTGATGCTGCAGCTAGAGAATTTTCTTCCCCTCATGCCTATTCTTCAAAAGACATCTAAAATACTTTTTCACCAAAATATTTATTCATATCCACAGTTTCATTC
>NW_010163968.1:3365-59559 GCF_000695765.1 Mesitornis unicolor
CTTGACAGAGCTCTGTCCTCACATGGTTTTTCTCAGTAATCACTTGCAGCTTTCACATTTCAGATCAGGTCCCAATCCAGGAGACAGAAGACTGCTGTGAATTTTGCTAATTCTCCAGTCTGTGGAAGCCAAAATCCTAAATACTCTGAACCCCCAGGAGTTTGTCAGAAGTGAAGAGGGACACATTTTTCAAGAAATCAAGGCCATATCACGGCAATTTCCTCACAGCTCTTGTATGTTCAAGGACTGGTTCCCAAAACAGGCAAAATAAGGAGCTGGCAAGACCACCAAACTTATATACCATGCTTATATAGCTATCTGGGTGCTATAGGAAGCCCAAGTGTCTGCTGCCACTGCTGCTGAGGGAAGGTTGGTTTTGCTGGGACTGGTGGCTGTTGCTCAGGAGCATGTACCTTCCCAACAGCAGGAGCCACTGCTTCCTCGTCTCAGCCCCCTGCCCTCCTTGCTGGCAATTGGAAAAAAGCTGGGCTCTCACCTTGGCTCTCTGTCCTGGCCCTCCTCCTTCTCCCACCTTGTCCCCATAATTGGCAAAAAGGAACTGACCTCTTCATCCATCTAGGATCAAACTCTTTCTCACAAGTAGCACCGAGGAACATCCATTCACCTTTTTTTTATATTTACTTGTGGTTTTTTTTCATCCTTTCTTTCACTTCTTCCTCCTTTTTCCGTGCTACTTTGAGATTAGGGCTTCTGCTTGAACTGCTCCTCCTTTGCTCACTTCATCAGCCAGTCTCCCTTTCTTTACCTTAGTCCCAGCCAGGTTTTCTGGGCAGCTTTCAAGAAAACTGGCTGTAACCGAAGATCAAAAATGAAGTAACTATGTGATTGCATAACTGGGCTGAAGATTGACTTTCTGGATGTGAACAGAAAAAACAGCTGCTGCTTAGGTAGAACCTCTTAATATTTGTCCAACAGTGTCAACTTTTCTTTCTTTTTCCACAACAGTTCAGACAGAACTAAGGCATTGCTTTAATTCCATAGTCTTGATCTTCTGACCCAACAATAGGAAACAAATGGATCTAATGAAAAAGCAAACCAGTTCACCCAAGAAATATAATCTGATCTTGTGGCCTTTCTGCATTAAAAGTTTCCATTAAGTTCTGTGGCATTCACCCATCCCAGATTCCCCCAGGCAAAAGGAAAGCAAACAAATGCTTTGAGCGAATGCTTTGTTCGTAATAATGTGGCAGGATCAATCATGACCAACCACAATGATGCAGAGGGTATTTCTGTTGGTTTTGTGTTGGTCAGATAAAATCCTCTATAAATTTTCTTGAGTTGATTCTGTTGACTCACTGTGGCAAGTAGAGCTTGTCCTTCGACCAGGATATTTAAAGAGGTGCTAAAAGAAGTGATGTCAATGATGCATCTTCTTGATACTGCCTTGTAAATGTCAAATGCAAATTTTGGTTGCTTTGTTTAAAGAAAAACATTTCATTTTAGAAACGTGTTTTGTTTCAGTAATATGGGAGTTAAACCTCAAAGTCTGGTTTAAAGTTTCTCGAACTGGAGCAGCTCTGGATCTGGGATTTGTTCTGTGGAACAAAGAGGTGTGTGTCAGAAGTGAGATTTTAGTTTAGATCATGCAGCTGAGATCCAAGGTTTTGTTTCAGGCTTGTCTCTGTAGTTCTCGCTGCTTTCCTGAGGAAGCGTAGCTTATGAAATCCCATTTAAGATGTGGATTTTGCCTAATATTTTTTGTTAAACCCACTGGTCTGATTTAATCATCCTTGTTGGAGAAGTAGAATCTTTGGTCCTGTTAAGTTCCTACACGTTTTGTGGGCATAAGCAACTAGACCCTACTAGCATCCCCAACAAAGGGTGCTGCTCCAAGTGCTCTCCCAAAGTGGCTTAAAGCTTAGTGTGATGTCCCTACCCTTACAACAGACATTGGGAAATTTATACACGAGACACAAACCTATAGGAAATGTGACTTCCTGAGCTGCACTGCTCAGAGACCAACATGTTTGAGTCTGTCTTTCGGATTCTTACACTTCTGGGGCAGGAACTCTCTTTGTTCTCACTGTGCAGATTGCTGGCACCTGACACATCATATATTATTTTTATTCAAAATAAATAACAGTGATTAGCTGCCCCCTACTTCCCTATTCTATATGTTGCCCATACCCTTCGTAGCAAAACAGAGCTTGCAGACAGCCTCACCTTTATTACAGAAAGGAGTTACAGACCTGTTCCAAATAAATACTCAGATTTTGATGGAAGTGTCCCCAGACAGAGAAGGCACTGTCTGACCAGTCACCAGTTATCAGAACTCTGTCATCTGCCAACCATAATCTACAACTAAAATTGAAATATTTTGATATATTACCAAGCACAGAGAAAATAGTGTCTTAAATGGAGCTGAAGAGCAGAAGGAGGAGTCGTTGTGCCTTATTTGTTCAGCATTGGTGAGTCATTTCATCTGAATTTCTATGCATTTTAAGAGTTTTGTTTCAAAGGTCCATTGTGTGGCTTCTGGCAACAAATTAAATACCAGTGATGTTTGGCTCCTAATTTAGAATTAATTTTAAAACATCACTCATAATATAAGACCTGATTGGAAGCCTATGGTCACTGGAAGGATTCCCAAGGATTTCACTAAGCTTTGGATGAGGGTCTTAACCCACAACTATCTGTTTATTTTTCTTCATTGTATTTCTTCTCGGATGGCAAGGCAAGCATTAATTTTTCAGAATAATTTTGCAATTTTGGACTTTTCATTTCTTCAGGCTAAAACTGAGTTGGGGACAATGAAGTGTTGTTGTAAAGAAAACCGTCAGGCTATGAGGGTAAGGTGGGTATTTTTTGCTTTGCTGACCTGGACTCACTGTACTACAAGCCATCATAACAGAGCAGATCTGTGAGCTGCAGGAAGGTGGACTTGGTGATTCAATAGGCAAATTCCCTGATGTCTAATTTAGCTGATTTTTTTGAGTATCAAATATAAATTGGAATACAAAAAATGCAGAGTTTGAGTCAGAGTTCTGTTTGCAAAACAAAACCTGTATTTTGTTTTCTAAGAGGCTGACAGTGGACAACCTCCTCACCCCCCTCAAGTTTACATGGAGGTTCAAGTTCATAAATCCAAGTTTTCAAAGAAGTATTTTCCTCTAGTCCCTGGGGTTCTCCTACTTGCAGTCTTTGGGAAGATCATAACTTTGCCATCTCTTGGGCATAATGATTCACTCATTCTGTCTCCAGAAGCAGTTGCTGCCTGCTGAGCCTTTCTCTTGTTACTTCTTGTTAATGGCACTAGAAGAAGCTACTCTGTCGCCAAGCAAAAGAAGGATTTTCTGGCAAGGGCAGAAAAGAGCCTCACAGTTCCCCTTAACAGTGTTGTACCTTTTGTCAGCATCTTAGAATAGGAGGGAGAAAATCTTCCTTTGCTACTGTAATAATTCCATATTAAGATCCAGGACAAGTATTTGGCTGTATGGTTTCATGGAATAGCTGAGAAAAGTATAACTGACTGTAGCATGGTGTTTTCTACAGACCAGAATCTTTGGGGAGCAGTAATAGATTGCCTCTCCTAACACAAGAAGGGAAGAAGGAAATAAAAAGAGAAAATTAGTGAGAAAAAGGAAGTGTATAGGGACCTCTCTGGTTTCCTCAGGAAGCCATTGGTATACAACGAAAGTAAGCATCACTCCTAGGAGACAACACAAGGGAATCTGAAACTGTAGATCTGAAGGAAACAGAGAACAGCTGTGGGAGGATGTGAGAGAGAGAACAGGCATCTGGTCTGCAAGTGCAGGGTTCATGGATTTTCCCACTCTGTAAAAATTGAATGCACATAATTGCAAGTCTGAGCTGAGTGGCACGGATATGAAGGGGTTATGTGCATCCTGGAGAAATAATGACCATTTGGCATAACCAAAAAGTTACAGGAAAGTTATACTTTCTTCATGAAACATTGTTTTTATTTTTCTAGAAAGAGTTCATGTCTTGGTTTCTTGTGTGTGCTGCTACTCACTGGATAAAGCTTGTTCACATACCAGAGTTTGTATGGGTGCTGATGCTGAATTATCTGCTGGTTACTGGCTCGCTTCTCTGGCTTAAGCAGAACCAAACTCTTGCTTAATTTGACCCTCAGATTGAGCAGACAGTGAGAGTTAGGTTGAAGAAGATGGTTATGATCCAAGTTACGATCCATGAAATATGACTATGAGGGAAAAAATGAAACAAAACAATTTCCTTGGGAAAGTGCACACGTTGATACAACAGTTAATGGAAAACCTGACTGAGGTCTTCATCACTAATGCCTGCTTTGATTGCCATGCTATCCCAAAAACATTTTCACTTTTAACTTAAGCATTTTCTTACTGAAGGCTTAATGCTTCATCTGTCATTAAGGCCAGTGAAAACAAGTTGCTCCATTAGCAGCAGGCTGATTAGCAGCCCGTTGACTTTTAGCATTAGTAAGGGCTTGAGTTGGAAGTGGCAGTTCTTATTTTGACCTGTCTGCTCAGGCTTCAATTTTCATGAAACGTGTAGCAACTTTATTTCTTTGAGTCCTCTACCGCTCAGGTTTGAAAGTGGCCATTCAGCTTAAAAGTTGTTGAGTTGAGTAAGGGAACGGCAGATGGACAGACATCATGACCTCCTAAGCTTCATCTGTTTTAGAAATGGCCAACTGGAAACTCTCAAGGTCTGTTTCTACGAAAAGCACAGCTTTGGATGGTCTGAAACCAAACTAGACATTTGGAAATGAGAAGGTTTTTTATGGTCACTAGCTGAACAGTGAAACTAGATTACCACTAGTTTTTCCAAGTGAACATCTATCCCCATGTCAGAAAGGTTTAGATAATATAAAAAATACAATGATTATGCAAAAATTATTTTCCTTGCATGGCAAACCAGCTTTTCATGCCATCTCCCACAGTACAAGCAAAAAGTTGAGGTTAGTAGGATAGCAGTCGCTTGTAAAGAGTGAGAGTGTTGAGAGGAGTAGTGGAAACAGGCACACTGAAAAAAACCAAGCAATGGAGGGGAAATTAAGTCAGATAGTGACTATGCAAGAAAGCATATATTAAGCAAATATGGATTTTTATGTGTAACTGCTGAGTGAAGCCGTTTGCTCATTTCTGAACAGTGAGCAGAATAAACAGTGCTTCAGCCTAAGGGTATTTCTCACCGCTAAAAGACTGCAAGACCAAGTCTGGCTAGAATGACTTCAATGATATGCTTACAAGGCACTTGGATGAAAAAGAATAAAATGATGATTGAAGAAACATCATGTTGGGAATTTTAGAAACAGTGTCTTTCTTGGGTAACACTGTGTCCTCTGTCATAATTACTAATTCTAAAAAGGAGCTACTACAGAAAGAACTTGCAGACGACCGAGGGAAGAGATGAGAGAGAATTACAAAGGGCAGATCCCTGCTTCTGTGAATGGAGCCAAACAGGCACTGTCTTATCCACACACGGAGCCCGGCTCTGAAAGCAGGGATTATGCACAAAGCGTGAACAGCGTGGTGTGTGGCAAAGCTGCCTCTAAACACCAGTGGAGGATATGGCAGAGGGGAAGCAGAAGGAAACTTAGGGGTTAATTTCTCTTCAACACTTCCTTCACAGATCAATGGAGAAAATATTGCTGGAGAAGTACTGCAGCAGGATCCCAGATAGCTATAAATGCCAGATTGATGCTTCTAATGGTGTTTGTAGTGGAGTTTATCAACAATTCTGTTATCACTGCATGAGATCTCTTCCTTCAGTCTTGCTTGTGTAATTTTAATGCCTGTTGGCACAATTCTTCATAAGACTGCGGGAGCTGATGTAGATTTACCGAATGGATTAGCCTTCTGGGACTCCCACAACAATATGTATGCTATTTCAGTCTATTTTGATCTAAAATGGATTTGTGTGTCTTTAAAATGAGCAGGCAAATTGCCGTGCTAATGAAGCTAGTTTGAACGATGCACAGGAACTAATATTACTAAATCTGTGTATGAAGGACCGATTCTGAGAATCCTCACAGACTGTGTGCTACTCAGCTTCAGGTTTTAAAAATATTACATTGCAAAGCTGCTCTCTTGGCAAAAAGACATGACATCAGTCAACGCTGAGATTGCATTTAATATGTGCCTGGCATTAGACTCACAGCTTGAAATGCTGTTCTCCTTGATGGTTCCATATGGTGAGGTTCATGGCACTGCAGTGAGGCTGGACAGAATATATTAATTTCCTTTTTACTCTAATGCTGACAACTGAAAAAGGGCCTTAAGGCCTTGTGTTAGTGTCCTCCATCATAAAGAATGAATCCAGCGAATTTGAGTACCCTGTACTCTCTTGTGCCATACGCAGAAGATGTAATATCTCTTGTCTGGCCGCTTCCAGGCTTTTTAGCAGTCACATTTTTTTTAAAACTGAAACTTCTTAAGTTTCCAGTTTTTCAGTGTTTTTAAGAGGATTTTTTTTTCTGAATGTTCCTACTGTCAGGTTCATTACTATCATTCTTGTTGCTACTCAAAGCAATAATGCCAGGAGCAAATGTTGAGTGTAAAAATTATAATCTTTTAAGAGCTCTGTTTCACATAAAAAGGTATCTATTTATAACCTTTACTATCTTAGGCCAGTTATTTTTTTCTATCATGGTCATTCCCGTTTATCAGTCCTCTTTTGCAACAAGAAATGATCAGTTAAGGCTTAAAGCTTTGCTCAGCTGCTCAGCCACAGTGTTTTGTGTGTTTTTCTGGTGCTATGTGTTTTTTAGTTGAAGTTCTTTGTCAACACAGTGGATGCTGTGACTAATTTGGCTAATTCTGGAAGAAAGGATTACGCTGGGATTCTGCATTGGTGTTTTGAGTCTCAGTAAAAAAGTTACAATGAGTGAGTAGTCTGGGTTATGCAGACGGTTGGGTGGGATGATACCTTCTGGCCTTCAAATCAGTGGGAGCTGTTTATTGCTGTATGATTCAGGCTTAACTTCTGAGCCAGTCTGTAACGTCTTGTAGATGATTTTGCATGCAGAGCACCCCATACAATGCTTATGAGTGTTTGTCTTAGATAAATGGGAAAGCTCCTAGCGAGGCTTTCACACAGAGGCATTAGAGATGTTATTGGGACACCACAGTATTGCCAAGTTTTTCCAGTTTATACAGTTCTGACAATAGTTGACATTCCATTTAAAGTTTCATAGTGTTTTAAAGAAGATTCACATTTATTATTCTGAAAATAAAGAGGAAATCCATAGTCCTCCTCATTGCAAAATAATGCTTGAAAAATTGACTGCCAGTGCTAAATACACATACATACACCCTACATCACCCAACAAACCAGAAAACAGAGAGAAAAAAAACAACAGTAGTTTTAAAACCTTACATTGTCTAAGGATTTTTATAGGTGTGCTTAAGATTCTGTATGCTCAGCATAAGAAACCCTCACAAGTCTCATAGTTTCTCAGTCCAGGAGCACAGCCAGCCATGGTCTGACTCCATCCATGTGGTTGAGCTTCAGCCCTCCTTGTGCTCCGCTTTCCAAGGGAAAGGGATTCTCCTCATGTGCTGGCTGGAGAGGAGCTAGCGAATGCTTGCCTAGCATGCAGGGGACCAGGACTTAGAGGTGTGTTGTAGTCCAGGAACAGCCTCTAGCTCTCATCTTGGATACTCTAAAAAAAAAAAAAATTATCAGAATTTACACTGACATGCTGATTAATGAAACAAATACAGAACAAGAGTCTGTGAACAACCAATAGTGCCCTGAAGCACATGTAGCCCAGGCAGTGCGCTGGGCTGGTGCCTGGAAGTGACACAACCCTGCTGTCGGAGTTGGATGGTGACACAACCCCGCTGACTGTTTTGGATGACCTGATTTGATTGCGCCAGTTGAGAGAAATGCAGGAAAGGAAGCATGCCTCAGAAAGAGTGACAGACCCATTCAACTGTTACAATGCCCTCTCTCTTGATAATCACGGCTGTTATTAATTGTAGAGATAAGAACGTATTTTTCCCCTAGCCTTACATTGTCATTTGGCTAAACTTGCTGCCATGAGGGAAGTGGGTTTCTGTACAGAATTTGGTAAACAATATTTCTGGTCTCAAGAAGATGAAGCTTTCTAGCAGAGTGACTATGCGGCCAAGCTGCCCAGGAAAGGAGGGAAAGCAACTGGAAACTGCTCACTCCTGCACAAACACCACTCCAGATCCAAGGTGAGAAGCAGCTGCTGAGAAAACTTTATCCCCTCCCTGAGCCCCATGCTCCAGGTGGGCACAGGGCAGGCAGCCCTGGTACGTGAAGAGGACCTGCATGAGGAGAGGAAAGAAGCTGGAAGTTTTGTCGGAGAAGAAGCAAGAGGGAATCGTGACCTTTTGAGTGGGAATCACTTCTCAGCGTGGGCTGTGAGCTGCCCAGTCGGCACCGCTTTTGGCAAAGGGCTGACCGCTCCACCTGTGTCTGCGTAGTCTGTGTGTGTATAGTAATAAAAAATGCAGGTTTAGATGGTCTGCCATGTGAGACAAGCAGTTCAGCTACTAGTACGTCACCACTTCTCTTATCAGAGAACATTAGGTTTCAGCCAATTTTCATTACTATTTTTATCCTTTATTGTGTGCAAATACTCAAGGATTTTAATAACTGCAGAGTCACTTAAATGGCGCCTGGAAGGCCAGAGAGCATGATGTCTTATTTTCACCAGTCCATCTAATACTATTTTTACAAGTGAACCATATTGCTTATACAGAATCGGAGCAAGTTTTTTATAAAGGCATTTTTTAAAGGATTGAATAGTTGCAATTGTTGGAGAAAGGTGCTTAGATACTGGATTAGGAATTTGCAGGATCAAAGTAGCAGTTAAGATGCCAGGGAACTCATCCAAATCACAACATAGCTGATATTCTCTAGGGAATACTGGGCTGTTTTGTATACAGCACTCTTGGCTCCAAGTAACTTAAAACCTGAAGAATTGAAATGATTACAAATATCAAGCTAAATCTTTCAAGGTGTTGAGTGCCCTCAACTCACGTTGGGCTGAATACTCGTTTACACTGTGGCCCTTTATGCTATGATGGCAATGTCAAAGGCATTCAGTGGCAGTAAATGCCAGTGGAGGCCCCTTTATAGTGTCGGACCGTAACAAAGTCACTTGGGTGCAATTGGGCATTCGGCCCATTTTCCTGGCAATACTCAGCACCTTTCAGGGGCAGCCTGATGGAGGAGTGGCTCTGGCAGGAGAGCTCAGTTATTTGTGATCTCAGTTACACAGAAAATGTAGGGAATGGATTTGGTTTGGGGTTTTTTTAACCTATGAGAAGCCACAGGGATTTCTGCTGGGCTGATCTTCTTGAGATCTAGACTGCAAATACAGGCCATGAAATTCTTTCCACCCGGATTTTAGCGCCTGTGCTCAGACTGAGTTCAGTGAAGTGAGGAAGTCATCTACATCTTTGCTGCACTGGAAGGTGCGTGTGGCTGACTCCTGCCCTCTCTTGGGCTCTAGGCGAGGAACAGCAGAGACAGTAGTGGACCAGGCTTCTTCTCCTTTCTCCAAACTTAGTCACTGGTAGGGGAGCTGGATTTTCCTATCCAGTTGCTGCAGTTGGCAAAAATGCCAGAGAACTGAAATATTTTGTTTTCATATCATTTACTTGGAAAACTTGAGTTTCTTTTAAAAACTCTCTTTTTTTGCCCCAAATTACTCATCTTTGGTGAAAGGTTTAAAAAGGGCAAAAAATATGAAAATTAAATGGCGTGAGCAAACTCATTCTCAATCTTTTCTTTGATAAAACTAGTTTTTATTTTAATTATATTTTAAAAATGTCATGCTAGTTCTGATTCAGCCACCAAAACAAGAAAATGTGGTTTGGGTTTTTTTCTCTCTGTTGCTTAACAGTAATTACATTGCTGTCACCACAGTGGGGTAACCAAGGCTTCTGAGAAGAAGATACTAACTTTTGTCTTTAATAAGACCAATTATATCTTCAGAAAAGAGGCAAAGATAGGAAAATTATAATTTTGGAAATTATTATGTAATCATGGCCTCAGTTTTAAAACTTCTGCAAATCTCAGATAAATCAGTGGAAACTCTTAGTGCTTTCTCACTACTTAGTATGTTGGGTTTGGAGACCTGTGTTTGGGATTTTTGTCCTGAATGTGAATGAACTTGTTGTTCTGGAAGTTGGGAATTAATTTTTGAGAGAATTATACAGAATTTAATGCATGTATAAGAATAAGAATTCAAATATTTGAATATTCAATAGATTCAAATATTTGAAACTATTCAAATATAGTTATTGTATGCACATTAACAAAAAAGTTGTCTAGTAATGGAAGAATTAGAAAACAGATTTGCTTTGATTGTAGTTTATTGGGTTGGCATAATACTCATGAGGAAAAAGAGGTGGGTTTGGGTCTAATTTCCATGTGTTTATGGAGGAGAGATGAGGAAGGATATTGCTTCATTTATAGACTGATATTCTGTGTCCTTTATCTCTCTGTCCCTCACGGCTCTTCTGCCCCTTCACCCATAGACATTTTTTGCTTAAAGATAGATTTCAACCAAGTGTGACAGAGTGGTAAAGATATCAAAACTTCATAAGTATAAGTGAGGAAAGTCTTTGAATTAAATTACCCTTAATAGTTTCCCAGCACAATGGCTAATTTGTAATGGTCAAAGTTAGCAGCCTGCATGTTTTTGTTAAAGTATACTGCAGATCAGAGAGAAGGGCATAGGAGACTAAATTTGTGTTTCTGGTGATAACAGAAATCTTGGCTAAAGAGGCAATACGTGATGAAATACAAATCAGAAGAACAGCTGTCATTAGCGCCACTGCTCATGGATTTACTTACTAAAAGAGGCAAACAGTTCATACAGGTGGACAGCTGCATACAGATGCTACCTCTCCCTCTTCTGGTAACACTGACAAACTCTCTAGTAAATACAGAATTCTATGTATCTTTCTTCTGGGTTTCTTTCCAGTATCTACGGTGTCCAGCACTTATGGACCACTTTTCCCCTGTTATCCTAGCAGTTTATTCAGTCATACAGAGAGAATCACTTTTGTTATCACTGATGTGAAACATGACTGCCTAGGAGCCCAGCAGTGCAACATATCAGTTTAAGGCGAGGGGCAAGGAATACCTTAGCCAGCTGGAATGCAAGGGTCTAGCCCGCAAAACCAAGTTAAAACCCTTCTTCTGACTTCTGCAAACACACCCTGGGATTGTTAGCGACCACGACTGGCAGGGGCCTGAGCCCATTTATTGTCTTTGAGATGACATTGCCGACCTAGTGCCTCTGCTGGAGTGCTGGTAGGGCTCTGACTCACTGCTGCGCAACCTCTTGTTTTCCGGACCTGAGCGTTATTAGCATATAAAGGTTGACCCGTTCACAGAACCACGCGGTGTGGCAGTGGGCCATACATATAACCTTGAATACAATGCCCTTTCCAGAGACTGATTGTGGTTTTCTTATTATCTAACGAGCTTGTCATTTCCTGTACTAGTTGTAACAGAGCTGAATATTTTCTAGGTTACCTAACCAAACTTCTGCAAAATCATACTGCCTATGCCTGCGATGGGGAACATTTGAGTCTGCACTGTCCTCGGCATTCAACAATAAGTGTTCAGTCAGCAT
Organism: Mesitornis unicolor; assembly: GCF_000695765.1. Classification (NCBI taxonomy): domain Eukaryota; kingdom Metazoa; phylum Chordata; class Aves; order Mesitornithiformes; family Mesitornithidae; genus Mesitornis; species Mesitornis unicolor. Next base: position 14,956 of record NW_010163968.1, read on the forward strand.
TTTACGGGCAAGACTACCACATGTGTAGCACTCAGGAGCCTGAAACCAGGATGACAGAACCCATAAACTGTGTGGCACCCACCTCTTTGCAGGTATCGCATGTTGTAAAGGTTATTAATATACAGAATGTTTTTGCTGGTTTCCACATGGTGAGCTATGCTATGTAAAAAGGGCAGGTTTGTGATGAAATGACATCATGTCTATGTGAGTTTACCATGAAAGTATTACAACTGAAAGAATTTGTCTGGCCAGCAGGATATTACTGTAAGATTGTGAAAGCTTTGTAGATTGACTTCTAGTTTGATAAGCCTTGCTTTGGAAAGCCCATTCTCAAAGTTCCCTAAAAGAATCGACTCCCTTCTAATCGAGGGCTGGTCATGACTGAGCAGACCAGTCTTAATCCATCACACAGGCCCTCCTAGCCCCCTGAAGAGGACACAAACGTGTGACATAGCTGGGTTACAAATCCACTGAATAAGATGGCATTCTGGTTGGCATTTGGCTTGTTGCATGCCTATCTTCACTCACTGAAAAGGTACCATGACTGCTAAACAGCAGATCCTAAGCACTTTTGCAGGTATCTGTGTTTCTGTAAATACATGATTTGTATCAGTAATATCCTATGGTTTGTTTGCTGGGCCCTCTTAAGTATAGCTTGGTGTTATTTATACTTCATAAATTATTACTTTCTGCTGTGGAGACTTTTTAAAAAAGGCTTAGAAAGTCTTACTTGCACTGCTGTCAAAGCCTTGTTTCATCATAGTGAAAATGCCCAGTGTTAGGCCAAATTCAGTAAATCATTGCCAAAATTAGTAGTCAGTGGAATATGAACATGTTCTGTTGGTGAAGCTGTTGTAAATGCTCTATAGAAGTTTTGATGAAGCTTGTGACATAGGTGCTTGCAGCCGACACATTGCTTCCTGACAACAGGAAATGTCTGTTCCCACCACTAGTGAGTTGAAGAGTATGACAGAGTGGTTTGGCAGTAATACTCTCCCTCCAGAAACAATATTAGGGCAGTTCTGTAAGTGTGGCTGGCCCTTGCTGTACTGAAACTTCTAAAGACATTCCAGACACAACCTATAGGCCATGTGAAAGTACAGCTCTTCACCAAAAACAGTAGTCCAGATGCATCCTTGACAACATTTTACTGACTACAGTGAAATGACACCAATGATTATTTTGGGCTTGTGAGTGCCTTTGTGAGGTCTCCATGGGCAGTGTTTTTCCTCAAATATAATAAACACAGCATGGGATAAATGTTGTATAAACTACCATCATCATTCAGGCACTGTCACTGATCAAAGGCACGAAAGCATTTTGATGAGGCCACGAACATGAGAGATATGAATGCTCTGCATCTCAGGGAGTTCCGGTTCTGTCAAGGAGAAGAGACACATCCTGTAAACTGATTTCTTAGAAAAAAGGACCGGTGATCTCATCCCTCCTCCCTTTCCCTTTGGAACCACATCTGCAGTCTGCATAATTGGGCATGATGCTGCCCTGCAGCCACGAGGAAGCATAACAGGCATTTTTTACAGTGACCTCCTATTAAAAGGATCACTGCAGAGTTAGATCTGTCTCGGGATATTAACAGCCCAGTGCTATCTCATTACGAGTATCATTATTTGCTTTTGTGGTTGCATGCTTTTTGTGCAGCATCATGACAGAAAACGTGACTACTGTTTGTGTTAAGGAGGAGAAAATAAAAACAGATGCACAGGAGATGGTTCCACTCAGGTGCAAACAGAAGGGGACTCAGTGGGGGACAGCTACCTCCACTTACTGAAGACATAACTATTTCACTGGCCTGTTCCAGAACCATCCCAATTAAAGAGCAGTTATTTGTTTGACTTGCAACTCTGTAAAAGAAGAATTGACTGATAAAGTCTGCTGTGCCTTTCCTTCCCTTTTAAGCTCTTTAGAGTGCACTTGATGCTCAAAAAGTGTTGGATGCAAGTTCTCTCCTTCTACCAATGGGAACAAAAAGACACGAGTGTTATAGGATCTCTGCAATGCACTGCCAATGTGTATCATTTCTGCTTGGGAGGGATGGCTTCCAGGGATGACAGAAGAGATTCAGCCACTGCCAACTCTCTCAGCCTGGAAACAAGAGTGCAGCTTGTGCTATCACAGTGGTAAATTTTTGATTTGGCCTCTTGGTATGACTGAGACCCCTTCTGATGAGAAACAAGACAAAAATTCCCATACAATTACAGGAGTACCTAAAACTATGAGGGAATGGTATCTTACAGTTACTCCTGTTAAGAGTGGGGTGACCCAAAGACATCACCCTCCTTATCACAGCCTGCTGTGATTTTAAACATCAAGAATCCTGGGCACAACAAACACAGACTATCCAAAAATAGTGTCTAGAAAGCTCTCTTTAAACTGGACTTTGGAGGTGAATAGAAATTTTGTAAGTATACTGCTGCATTTAAACTGGGGGTTTTTTAGGTACGTTGCTCTGTGTTAAAAACTCGAAGTCATCTTAGGCAATGTCTTCATATTTTCTATAGCTACACTCCAAAACCACTGATGAAGTGGGAACACCAGTGTGAGCAGTAGGAGTACTCAGTCCTTTTGCTGAACTTGGAGAGGGTCCACATGACCCTTTGCATATTACACTTCAGACTTTTTTATCGTCCTCCTTCTTTTGCCACTCCTAGTGAAGCAGCATAGTAAGAACCGTGATAAATTGCTGAAACAAAAAAAAATCTGGGGTTTATATGGCCTCAGAAAAGCATTTAAAAATTAAAAAAAAAAGGACAAGCAGGCTTAGGATAGACAGGCCTATCTATGCTGTCTGATCAAACCCATTCTGGATCTGGTTCAAGTGGCAAGTCAAGTAAATATCTGCTAACGTGTGTAACTGCTAAGTGCCCCTTAAGCAGGAGGTCCTGCATGAGGCTTAAAGCTAGGGGTGACACCAAGTCATTAGAACTCTTTCAAGTGAAAGTATTACAGAGCATGATCAGGTAACCTGAAGTGGATGGAGATGAAATGGTTAAAAAGACATCTTTTTGAGTTACCATGCTTCACCTGGACATTGCACTCCAAGTCACCATCCCTGGAGGTATTTAAAAGATGGATAGATGAGGTGTTTAGAGACATGGTTTAGTCCTGGGCAGGTCATGGTTGGACTCAATGATCTTAAAGGCCTTTTCCAGCCAAATGATTCAATGATTTGATGAGTGTGTGAGTGCCTCAGGCACGTCAGTGGAGAGGTTGGAGGCTGAACGCATTCCCACTTGCTCTGGGCTCTGAGGGGAGTCCGGAGCACCGCTAAGGCTGTGGTGGCACACAGTGAGGTCTGGCTGACAGGCTGGGGGCAGAGGGAAAAGTGACAAACAGCAAATTGGTAACATCCTAATTTGCCATGGGCATCGCTGTGATGAATGTGTTCCTATAAACTTGGCCATGACTCAAAGTCCAGTAGAGATGTGGCCTAAATAGAATGATACAGATGTTTCTTACATGTTTATAGCCAAAAAGTTGTGAAGGAATGATTTCTGTCCTGTATAGAAAAAAGTACAACTGAGTCTTCTCATTGCTGTATAGCTTCATATCTTGTTTTCAAGCCTATCCTTTCTGCCCGTTGTTCTAGAAAGTACTGGATGAATGCCAAAACCTGAGATCCTGCCAACTCCTTGTCAATAGTCGGGTTTTTGGACCTGATCTGTGTCCAGGGACCACTAAATTCCTCCTTGTCTCCTTTAAATGCAAACCTAGTAAGTAATCCACATCAGGCAAATGTGTTTTTTTGTGTGTGTTTTGTTGTTTGTTTTGGATAAAATGCCACTGCACAAGGCTTTGCATAAATCCATGTGAAGTTTTGAGACTCTTAGATGAATAGCAAATTGGTTTTTTCTACTTTATCTTAGGTCTCTGTTGTGTTTACAACTTGAGTACGCTTGCTGCCAATTTAATGACCGGTGTAGTTTGGCAGAGTCAGATGTAAGACATCAGACAAGAAAGGAGAAATGTTTTGGAAATTACTTTTAAAGACATGGCAATGATGAAGTCATATTAGAAAGACAGAGCTGAACAGCAAAAACGAATGCTTGGGCGAAGGATCCAAATGATGAAGCAGAGACCATAATGAGGAGTATACAGAAATACTTAATGAAGTAGGACCAGAGCTTTCAAAGATCGTCTGTTTCTACCTCCCATTTATAGAAAAATGGCTGGGGGATACACATCCATGGCTAACTTTATTATGGGAATTCATTGTAGAATTACCTGTATTCTATGCAGGTGTTTGACTTGTTGATTTGTGAAGGAACAAATCCTGCCTCAAAGAGAAGGCACTTTGTCAGCATGAGAAAAGTATGAGAAATATTAAGACAATCATCATGAGGTTTCATTTATTGGTGTGTTTTAATTGTTTTTCTTGTTGCTGTTGTATGTGAGAACAAGCCCCAGTAGCCTGGGGGCTCTGCTTTTTTTGGCAGCTAATCCCCAGTGTGGCTGAAATGGGTCTCAAAGAAAATAGTTGAATGATGATTTATGGACAGGTTCACCAGCCAACTCGGAAATACCATCCCACAACTAAAGAAGAAAGCACAAAAGGGATTTTCTTTAATCAGAGTATGAAGATAGACATCACTGGTGGAATAGGAATAGGGGTGGCAAGCAAGCTGAAGTGCCAGTTTATGCAGAGTATTGAGGTCAGAGCAGAGATACAGGAATTGGGTGGGCAGATCCTACCTTTGGCAAAGCACTGTCACAAGAACTCCCAGGATTTACTGGGCCGATCATCAAGGGGGAAAAAAAGTCTCAAATGTAAAATTGTAATGATGTTTTACTGTCTTAATAATTTGGGGTTTTTTTTACATATTACAATTACTGCATTATTAAGAGTAGGTGGATTTGAATATCATAGCTGTGTCTGTGTTATTAGAAATCTCTTTTTACTAATCACAAGTGGATTGCGATCCTGTTTGTTACTTTTATAAGCCTCTTAATGTTTTTCCCAGTGGAAATGAGCTACTTTGAATATATAAAACACTCTGTGATCTGAATTTTACAAAAGCTGGTCAAAAGTGTATTTAACAGCAAGTGCTGCCTTCAGAATTGAGGAATAGTCCAGTCCCAGTGCAAATTACATGATTTCATGTGTCAGGAAACTTGTATTTGTAGGTAAGATACTAATATTGTTAGGCTTGGCTGTGGAAAACATCCTTACTCAGGAAATCACTTGAGTATAACTAAGTATGTTTTACAGTCTCCTTGCCTCCAAGTGGCAATTGCCTGACTCCCTTAGTTTTTCATCTACTTAGGAATATTGTTGCAGTATCTCTGCAGAGGTCTCTGTTGTATTCTTACCCTTGTCTCATGCCACTTGTGGGTTTGTTTCTGCTGTCTGTACACCATAGCCTCTCCAGCAACCACAGAGCACAGCCATGCAGACATGGAGCCCTTTAGGCTGGCAGCCCTTGGACCAGAGCCTCTGTTTTCTTGGCATAGTCCTCATGGGTGTGTGGTATGGCAGGTGCTTCTGCAGAGGTAACAGTCTGCAGCAGGTCAAGTAGTTTTTAGAATCACCCTTTTTAGACTTAAACCTGTGGCTGCTGATGAGCTCAAATGGAGGAAACTGGACTATTACCAAGAACATTAACTAATTTTTTTAATCTGTTCTATTCTAAATGAAACAATAATGTTTTCTATATTGAATAGACAGGAGGTTTTTCTCTCTCCGGTTCCCCTAGCACCAACACCCACAATCCACTCACAGGGGTACCACTCAGTAACAGTGAGTAACATTACCCTGCTCAGCTCGGGAACCTCCTTTTCCTGTTTTCACATTTTTGAAAGACAAAAAAAATGGAGCAGAATAAACTCTTCTCCGTGGCTTTATCTGCACTAAAACGGTTTGCCGCTATACCCAGAGCAGGGAAACACGAGTGGTAACATGCTGCAAGGAGAGCAGCTGCTTAGGCCAGCAAGAGGCCTCCTTGGCCAGATGGCAGATTTCAGCCACTTCCCTAGGAGGGATGAACCATGCTGTCTGGAAGACTATCTCCCCACTTTTGTAGCTTCCCCACCTTGGTGTTGAGCACGCTGCCAGTGTGTCTGTGCCAGCTGAGAAAGGGAGGGCGTGTATTTTTCTCAGGCTCCTGATTCACATTGCTTTGTCAGCAAAACTTTTCCAGTGAGCCAGCGCTGGATAGTCACGCCCAGAGGAACCCACTGACCTTGCTGGAGCCATGCAAACACAGCGGGGAGCGCTGTCTGGCTCGGGATATGTAGCCCATCCCCGTGGCTTTGTGCCTCCCATTCTTTGGCGCTCGCTCGGCGCTGTATGCGGTGGCACTAGGCGATGCCAGCCGTCCCCATGATTGATGAGTGGCCGGAGGCGCTCAGCACTCAGGCGGGTGTCTGAAGTAGGCGCAGAATGCAACATTGTCCTGGGGAGAGACAAAAGGAAAGGACGAGGCTTCTCCCACCGAGCAGCAGTGGAAAGCAAGCCAGGAAATCAGGCGGGCATGGGGGAGGATGTTACACTGGGAGAGGAGATTGGCAAAAGTTAACTTTTTAATTCCTTTTAGAAAGGAGCCAGAGGCTTTAGATAGTCATATGGGAGCAGCTCAGTTGGAGGAAGCACTCCTCTTTGCTATTGGCTTTGTCTCTGGTTGTAATAGTGCCACATACCATTCGCAACAGAACTTGCAGAAAAGCTGTTTTGCTTTCTGTCATGCTGCTATTTGCTGTTAACAGTCCAGCTGAGTAAATTGCCTCATGCTACTATATTGTTATTTGCTTCTATTTTAGCTGAATACAAAACCAAATCAGCATGTGAAAACCAGGAACTGAAACTCCACTGTCAGGAGTCCAAGTTCCTTATCATCTACTCTGCCACCTATGGCAGATGGGCACACCAGGCGAACGTCTGCTCGACAGAAGTGGAGCGCGTCCCCCCCTTTGGTATGTTTTTATGCTGTTTATAGACCTTCTCTAACTGGGTGCACAGAGAAGGGGGAAACAGATGGGGAGAAAACTTCAGGTGCAAGAGCAATGCCATTTTGGAAGTGCCAGTAATTGAAAGATAAGAGATTATGTCTGAAACTCAAACAAATTGCCCAGCACAAGACAGAAACATAGAGTAAGGAATGCAGCAAAGTAATAAACTTTTATGTAGTTAATCAGTCCTTAGTATGATTAGCACAAAAAATGTCTAGTTCTGTTGGCTGTCTTGAACCTAGGTGACGTATACTAAATACCAGCTGCTTGTCTTTTTTCTTCCTCCAACTTCTGGCAACGATTAGGCAACATGGATGTCACAACATGTCTCAGTGTTACCATCTGATACCTGTTTCTGCTGGCTCTTCTTTGCCTTGACTGCAGACTGTAAGGATCCATAGGTCAGGGGCCATTGCTTCAGATGTTGTTGCATAACCAGACTCCAAGACCAAGGCAGTACTAACAATACAAGTAGTATACAAAGACTATATTGATGATGATATAACGTTAATATCGCTTTGGTCACAGACTGTGAACACTTTCAGGTACAGACTATTCCCTTTTGAATAGGTAAAAGAACCCAAAACATCATTAGTTGTACAGTCTACATCGATAACCAGTCATTGACTTCACTGTATAGTCTCAGCTGGTGTATGATTAATGACATATTACTCACTTTTTATCTCTGTATATTTAAATTAATAGTAACATGTGGTTGTGAGGGTGTTGGATGCTTGTATGGATACTATGTTCAGTGTTTGGCACTGAAGGTGTGAAGGTAAATTTTCATGCAATGGAGAAGGCCAGCACGAGATCTGTGTGCTGTTCACATCCCTTAGTACCACACAGGGAAGGACTTTTGTGACTGATGCCAGCCCTTTGCAAAGGCTGAACTTTACTCCTAAGAAACATGCTACAAGTGGAATCTATAAGAAGCATCTCTGAACATCAAGAAGAGATCAATAATTAGTCTTAAAAGCCTTTGTCTGCAAGCCAGTGTTTCTATTTAGTTGTATAGATATTATTAAAAATGTATTGGCTGAAAATTGTAATCTGTTCTTAGACAAGAATCTATTTAAAATTGCCAGGCCTGTGTTTCACACTGGCTGTCTTGTGTGGTCTTTCACAGAGACTTCAGCTCTGCCTGTCTGTTCCATGGAAGAAACATTTTAGCAGGTTTCTGACAGACCCATACATCCTTCATGATGGTGACGTTGTTGTGTCATGTAAGGCAGAGCAGAGACAGCTCAGTTGATCGAGAAAGGCTGCCTTCGTACTTATTTCTTACATTTCATTCTCCTCTGGAAATCACTCACTCGCCTCTAATGTTGGATCAGAATACTACAAACCCTTCTTACTGGCTAAAGTTTCCCAGTATAAATAGAGAAAGAATTTCCAACAGCAACAAACTCTCTGCTGTGGCCTCTTGAGCGGCACCCTAGCTGTTGCTGGTTTTTTGTTCTATAAAGCAACCTAAAACTGTGGTAATACAAGAGAGCACAAAACCTGAGACAAACACAAGGTAGATCTGTAGAAGGTAGATCCTTGTATAAATTTCCCATTACTTATTGAAAGTGCTTGGCCTCTTCCTGCGTGGTGCCAGTAACCCTCTGCAGCAAGTACAGTTTTCAGAAATACCTATGTGGCTTGGGAGTACACATTCAGTTATCACAAAAGACTTAGCACTTAGGAGCCAAATCCATTGATTCTGGATCTATCCATCTCAAGCTTAAATCTTATTTATGTGGTTATTTAAGCATACAGAGATGTGAGGGGGTACATGGTTAGACTTTTTAAATGCCTGTGTACCTTTCTCTCAGGAAAGGCAATGGTAATTTGAATGTCAACAAGATTTTATTTCAGCTGCTTCATTCCTGAATCAGAGCCCACATACTTGTATGTGTTTGCACCACAATCTAAATCTGCTCCAACACACGTCCATTGTTGGTTCTACCCACATTTGTGCATCCCAGGCTAACAAGGGTGTGTGAGCCTTTCCTTCTCTTCCACTGCATCACAGGGAAACTGTGAGGCTTTTTTTTTTCTTAGTAATATACAGAATGGAAGTCATCTGTAGATCCTCATGACAGGTACAGGAAGTCTCTGTTGAGCTCAAGGGTTTTGCATCTATCTGTACTTGATGTGGTCCTTCTTAGAGTACTGGTTATTGACTTATTTTGGTGACCTCGTGTTACATGTAGTACAGCTGATAAGCAATTAATGACAAACAGCAGCTGTGGACTGAGACAGATGTATTGTGAATTACTGCTTTTCTATGAACAGTCTGTCAGATCAGCTGACAGATTTTTGGAGCTTTGCTTCAAAGGAAACACAGGAAGGCATAAAATTTCTTTAGCATTAGGGCACTTCTCCGTGTAGCAAATAGAGTATATAAATCTGTCTATGGTATTGGAGATATTTATGTAGTCTCTGAGCACTTGTAAGATCCTGAGCCTCAGCTTAACATTTAGCATGACTGCCTCCCATTGGAACTAGTTTTCTGAGCCTGTTTAATAAAGTAACTTAGGTGCCATTTCCAGTACAGAGGAGGAAGAAGAGCAACGGCATCATGGTGTCATTTGTGCTAGATAAAGTCTTCGGAGTAGAGTTGTCCTCTGGTCTGGTTAAGCCTTGTTTATGCTAGGCAGTAGAACAGCTTTAGCATGAGACAGTGCCAACCAAAAAGCCCACAATGGATGTTTTTTCTTCTGCAGAGTAGGCTCCTACCATAAGTAGCAGAGTTCACTGAAGCACAAGGAGTTATTTCCATGATAAGATCTCTGGATCAGTGCAGGAAAATAAAAAACTGTTTCTGCAGCTGTTCAAATGACTGGCACTTTTAAGACTGTACAGAATTTACAGAAAGTAACTTCCTTGCTTTGCTAAGATTACCAAAAAGTCACAAGAAGACTGAAACTTTTTTAGTTAGGTGCGGTTTTGTAGCAGATGGTTCTGCTTAGAGGAATCTATTGTGCCCAGCACCAAAGCAGGAAACTGCAGCAGTTTGTTCCTGTGTGAGTTGTTGCCTTTTCTGACATATTATCTGTTTTATATTTGTACTAACATGTGCATGAGGAAGGAGAAAATTTATTGGCGAGAAGAAGTTAAGAGATGTGCCAGAACAGGTTACCGCAGAGAATACAAGGAGGATTCAGGTCAACAAACACTTCTCAAATCACAGATTATTCTTGTTCATACATGAAAGTACTCGGAAGAGGCCTCTAGCTGCAGCTTACAAGCTGGAGCACTATAGTGTCCTTCCCAGAAATTTCACCTGGATGTGCATTGGCTGCTCAGATGTGCATTCCCTCATGTACTAATGACCATCAGGGCCCTGAATTGTGTATCTTCATTGCTGGAAGGTAGGGTCCTTTCCAGCACAACCCCTTTTCTTTTTCCTGTTCCCACTTTTGGGAGATTGAGAGGCGAAGTGGAGAATTCAGGTATGCTCATCACAGTTTCCACCATGGCATGACATACCCCAGGGCTGGGTTTTGTCCTAATCCCCTCTTCCCAATGAACTGGCATTCAGCTAAAAAGAAGGAGTGTTAGCAAGGCAAGAAAGAGATTTCCAAAATCCTGTAGGTCCATTCCAGCCCATCAAAGCATTATGATTTTGTTATACAACAATATCTTATGATTCTGTGATTCCTTTTTTCCCCCTTTTTTTTGATGTATCTGTATTGTGGGCAATTCAAAGGACCTACATCTCTTATTCACTAATTATGATTGAAAAGCTTTTGGTTTCTTTCTCTTCCTAAGACATGTATACTCCTTGTAGTGTAACTCAGCCCTTTGTATAGGTCTCTTGAGAGCAGATGTAAATAAGTAAAGGTACAGACTGCTATAGGCAAATCTGGAAATGCTGACACGCTGAAGTTACTAGGTTCATGCTAGCTATAGATTTCTAGGTGCCATAAGACACAAACCATGTAAGTTGCCCAAAATTTAGGAAATGCTGGGTATTGACAGACACTTCAAGGAGCACTTTGTCAATTAACAGAAACACTGAGCCCAGTCCTCTGCTGGGGGAAGAAGCAAGAGCTTGTAGCTCTCAGCTGCTATAGAGAAGGTGACTTAAGTCTTTTATAGGCTGCAGGTGCCACTGGTTTAAGGCCTGGCTGTGCCCTTCCATTCCTGAGCATCATCTGCTTAGCGTATATTTAGTAGGTAACTATGGGGCTGATTTCAAGCACAAGTCACCTGGGCAGTCATGCAAGTGACCAACTCCTGAGTGGAAGAAAGCTGAGGCTGCAGAACAGTTATTTTAGTAACACAGCATAGGACCTCCTGCAGAGACACCATGGAAGAGCAAATGTTCTCCAGCTGTGAAGGCAGAGAGATGGTGTGAGCAGCGTAGATGGAGCAGCAGTCTTCTGTAGCAGGAACAGAGCTCAGGGACATGGGATAAGTTGACATCTCCCTTTGCAGTTTCTGCCACAAGTGCCTTGACACTTTGGGTGTGGAAGACAACAGTAGGCTGAGTTTTATAGGTGCAAAAGTAAGGATAAAATTGTTCAATTTTGCTTTTACCGCAAAAATCCTTAAGTCTCTGTGTGCGTACATCGATATGAAAAGTTCCTTCTCCATGTCAGCCTCAGAAAACTGGGAAGCTTAGGTGATTTAAGCCCCAAAAGGTGTCAGTAGGAGCCATTGCACCCCTTGGCCCTAACAAATCTTGTCCAGACAAAGGTCTGCAAAAAGGAAAGGTATTCAAAGTAGTGGCAGGATGCGAAGCAATCGTGTGAAGGGAAAAAGAGAGCACCCACCATTTTTAGTGTCTAGTTAACTTTCTGCTGAGATGAACAGAAAAAGTCACATTTGGCCGAGCAGCTGTTTGAAGTTGCTTGAAGCACACTCAGACATACATCACTTCATCCATTAATGTTTTCTTTACTAGCAATTTCAGGGTTTTCTTGGCTGTAGGTTTTTTCCTAGCTTAGATTTTTGACCTGTTTGGAAAAGTACACATTGCACTCAAGCCTAGAATAAGCCTGGGAGCTCCTGCCTGTGTGAATGCAGACCCAAAGGGTGCAAAAGAAAGCAATGGGCGTTTGAGCAGAGAGAGCCTGGTTCCTGCTGTCAACAGCGACTGGGGAGCTCCACTTGTCTCTTGACCTCAGTGTTTGTGCTGGCAGATGGGTTCTGCACTCTGTGAGTATGCATGTGCAAGGAGAAAGACCAGGGGGTTTTTTGGTGCAAAATACCGGGAGCCGCTTGTAAATAAAACCAAGCAATGGACTAATCTCATGCAGGCTACAAGGGCCCCACAACAGAGGGAGGGAGAGAGAGGGTGCAGCTTTTCAGAAAGCCTTGGTGCTGTATTCACTTCTAAGGCATGGCCTGTGCTGGCAGTATGTTACTTGTAGCATATCGTACTGCCTTGTTTACTGACGGTACTTGGACCTGAAACATAAAGGTATCAGCAACACTTTTCATTAGTGCTGCTGACCATACTGTGTGGTTTTACTAGAATCACCCGTTCAAATAGCCCTTTTCTGATGCATAGGCAGGACCTTGTGTGCCATGCTGTTGCATAAATTACCATGTTATTATGGTAACTTTCTTTAGGAGTCTGCAGCCTCAGCTTGCTCTGAACTGTATAGTTTCCCCTTGTCAGTTCTTATCCCCAGAGCTGATATTTGGGCTCCACAAAGCGCAAGCCATCCTGATTTGGTAGTGTGAAATCTGTGCTTTCAGTTGATCTTAAAAGCAAGCCCCTTATTCTTTTGTGGGTAGGCAGGCACAGCCCAGAAGGCATACAGCACTGTAAGCTGGCAGTTTGGGCTGAAAGCAAGCAACAGCTCGGCTCCAGTATTGGAGTGGCAAATTGCAGAGGGGTTTCATTTTGGGGAGCCCTGGTCCTTCACCAGCACGTTACCTTTTATGTCATGCGGATCTACATTTCAGACACATTCCCTACCCATCGTGTCTTGAGGCCCGCCCTGTGCATGGTGATGTGGGAGAAGACAGCAATTAGCAATGTTTGGAGAGGGTGTGACAGGACCCTATTGGCGTGGCCAGCTCTGGCTCCTCCATCACCTACAGGTCTTGTATGGGAGGGTGGAAAGAAAGGGAGGGAAAGCTCCTACTGTCTGAATTGAGAGAAGCTTTAAGAAACCAGAAGACAAATTGCTTCTCATTAAAGTCTGCATGATTTATGGCATGTCATTTGCATGCCAAAACTTTCCTAAACAAAGCTAATTAGGGAGCTGAAAGAGCCTTTCCTTCAGAAACAAGGCTTTCTACTCTAACTGTTAAATAGCTGCAGTCAGATCTGATAGTCTGCTACTGTGTTAAGAACCTCTTCTTGACACCCGTATCTCCATGCCATCCATATGAGTGTCTGTTTCAAAAGATCCCCCAGCAGTCTTGGTGTGTAGCAGGCAACTTTGGGAGAAAGGCGTGAAGAATGGTGTGTTTTCCCAGCTACACATCACTGCCTTTTCTGCCAGTGCTGGTGGATGCCACCAGCCTTCTAGCATGCTGGGAAAGCGCCTTTCAAGAGGCAGCTTGTTTTAAGCATACGGTACCAATTTAGCAAGCCCCACAGACATATGTGTAGCTGAAACATTACTTAGATGTTCAGAAAGAAAATGCATATTTATGTTTGTCTCCTGATTTGTGATTTCTTTGGGACCATTCAGTGAGACCGTTCACTCATTTACTCAGAACGCAGCATTGACTGAGTCCTCTCCTCGTTCAGACACTGAAGTAAGGTGCTTGACCATAAGGAAGGTAAGGTATTCCTCATGCAAGCTCTGCGTTGCTGCAATTGGATTGCTGTTAAACCCCAAGCAAGTTTGCTTGAAACTGTCTTGAATGTTCCTCTGGCACACCTTAATTCCTCTGCCCTCAGTGTAGGTGCACTTCTGTAGTGTCTGCCTGTGGGAGATTGTACAGACGAAGACGCAGATGTTGAAAAAGTGGCCTTCGGTACTGAGTACACAGAATTCCTCCAAGCTGAAATCATTGCTCAGCTGGCATCATAGCTGCAAGGAGGGCTAGTGAGGACATAGCAAGGACGCATAGAAACCAGAGAGGAAAAATTTGAACAATTACTGACTGAATCACTAAAGGCCAAAATCTTGTTGGACCACAGGAAGCTGTTAAATAAGGGGTTTTTTTGTTATAAAGCTTTCCAGTTAATGTCTGTGCTGTCCTGCAAAAGCAAGCCAGCCTTGGTTTGCATTTACTCACCTGCGACACCAAGCAAGCCCTGGGAAGTTCTCCAGAAACTGGCCTGCCAAGAGCCCACAGGCATATGACGACTGGCTCCTCGAGTAGAGGAGCCAAATCCAACATTAATATAGATGATAAGGAGCTATTAACCCCCACAGAAACATGAGCAAACATCTACCAAAGGCAAAATGAAACATGTATTCGCTGTATCACTGAATTTGTAGAAAACCATCAGCACAGCAGCCTCCTGTTTTTTGAGACACTGTGAGTAGCTCAAAGGGCAGGAAATTTTGTAGAAAACATAATGCAGTTTGCCAGATTGCTGTTGTGCTCCCAATCCATTAATTTATGAATCATCTGATAATTCCTTCTGATACTCTTCAGTTGTTTTCATACTTTCCAAAATAAGCTACATGGCTGCCTAAAATGTCCACCCAAATATATCCTTACTCATTTAAAATCGCCAAAGAGGGAAATGTAAACAGCTGAGTTAGTTACTCTAACCAGAACTACTCAATGTTTTAGGTCAGCCTTCCCTGCCTGCTCAGCAGCCTCCCAGGACCCATGGCCTTTAGGATTTTAGGTCTCTGAAAAGACAAGCAAAGTGTTCCTCTCCCAAAAATCCATGTCCAAAGGTAACCTGCACACCCTTTGGCAAACAAACAAATCAGCTCAGTATCTCCCAATGGCTGTGCTCAAGTGTACGACTTATTCAGGGCTGGTGTCAGGGGATTAACTCTAAAAATCATAAATCTGCCCCATTTTCACTTATTAAAGGTGAACCTTCTTTGTCAAGATCTCCAGTCTCAAACCTCCCCATTCTTTCCAAACAAGACTGATTTGGGGAACCTTTCAAGTGTCTTCGCAAACACTGTTTCTCCTTCCTCTAAAGAGCCGTAAATGACCTTCAGCAGTTGAAAGGTGACAGGGTGCTCTCCTTATCTATGGATTTTTTTCTAGGAATAAGGACTGGTTTAATGCTCAGAGAAGTATGTTTTCAGACCTCTAGAATGTCCCTACCTCAGAAGACTAGACTGAGAGATATCTATCACCCACCCATAGGCACAAAATGTGTGAAGTAATGCTGACTGGAAGCAGACAGCTTCAGAAAAGTGTTCCTTACTCCTGACTTGCCATTTCTGCATACTTTTTGTTTAGAAACCAAAACAAAGGAGTGTTTTTGCTTTGTGGCTTGGAGTTTGGCACATGTGGATAATGTGAATTTAATCACAATCTAGAGACGTTCTTTCTTTTTTTAAAGCAGATTTTAAAACTTTGTCTGATGCACAGAGTTCCCCACTCAAATAATTTCAGCTTCAGTGCAAAATCCTGCTGATCCAAGTTTTATTCTTTTATAAATTGTGGTAAGCTTCAATAAAGAAATCCCAACCCTGGGTGTAGATGTCAGCAAGGTGGGTTTTTGCACACGGTGCCTGCCTAATGCTCAGTTCACAGGGAGAGTTTCAGCAATCTGGACTCTCTTCGCCTGCACAAAGTCAAGCTTTGAAAATGATGTGGGTTGCCTCATGTAATTAGGGCATGAAGGCAGTGCAGTGGAGATACCATTGAGGTTGCTTTAGGCATGCCAACTTGGCTTGTGGTGGCAGCCTTAGTAGAACAGCCTGGAATTTGGTATGGGAGGAAGAAGCCAAATGTTTTCCCTGGTTAAATACTGAGCCAGTTTTGACCTCTTTGCCACAGCAGGATGGCTCCTACCAGCAACAGGCATAATAAAGCAAAAGCTACCTTTTATATGCCAAACTTGACTGCAGTCCTCGTTGTTCTGACACACAAAAATTGATCTCACCTGACTTGAACTGAAATTAGGCACCCAGTCAAATAATCTCGATAACCCAGGGGGAGAGAGAGACCTGCAAACAGCATTGTATCTGCCTTTATTTGCACACTCATCTTGAGATTAAGTAGATGGAGAGCTCTTGGGATGTGCTTATTTTTCCAGTTCATCGTGAAAGGAGCATAGATGCTGGAACACCTCGTTTGGAGGTTGACATCGATCTTCCTGCAACCAGAGCATGCACCTGGAAGTCACCATGAGGTAGTCAGCTTGCTGCAAGTTTACATTTTCATTGCACGCTGACTTCCTTGTATTGACAAATCCTAATACTTAATTCTGACGTCCTGCCTAGGCAAACATATGCCTGAAATCAATAGCAAATTCCTATGTCTAGTCATGCGTGTAGCAGCTATTATTTCTGATAACACCAGTGTTGTATATGTACTGTATGTCTTTTTCTTTCAGACTGTTTGTCTTACACGGCACTAGAAGTTTTATCAAAAAGATGTTATGGGAAACAGAGATGCAAAATTATTGTCACTAGCCAGAAGTTTGGAAGTCCGTGCCTACCTGGAGTGACAAAATACCTTAACGTCAGCTATGCATGTGGTAAGAACAAATGCATCATCATTTTAAAGTCTTCATTCTGCAAAGCAAAACAGTGCCAAATGGTGCACACATATGGAGGCACACAGAGGCTCCCTAATGTCCCCTTCCTTTTAACACAGGAAGTTTGTGATGTAGCTGTACAAGAATACCAAAAATACATGATCGGTCCCATGGACAGAGTTGCACCTTGTGTAAACTCAGGCATTACAGTTCTGGGTTTTTTCAATTGGCAATAAAATATAAAGCTTGTGTTTTAATATTTTGATAAATACTATCAAAAGAAGAGTCTGTTCTACAGAATTAATCTGCAACAGAGCTAAGAAAAGTATCCTGGCATTGCCTGCACCAGTGCAGGTAGAGCAGTCCAGCATAATTGAAGCACTGTGTACAAGCCCAGTCCTGAAATCTGATTCACAAGAGCACACCTACAGCCTTCAGCCTTGCAGAGAGATTTCCTTTCTCATGGGCAAAGTCTCACTAAAAGTAAAGGTTTGAGCTTATACATCCCTTGCAGGACTGAAGCTTACTTCAGCTCATTCCTCAGATGAGGGAACAGTTTCCCATATTCTTTACCGTAGACTAATGTATTTACATGAGGGGAAAGCAGAATTCCTTAAAATTATTTTTCTCCAAAGCAAAGCTCCTGAGACAGCAGCAGATAATATCAAGAAAGGTGAGAGAAAAGTGGTTGCAGAACTTTAATGTAGTGCCTTATTTTGGCATTACACATTTTTACGAATGGCTTTGTGTTTCTTAAGCCTCAAACAGTTTTCCTCAGCCTCTGCTTTCTGCTGCTGGCAGGCTGTGGGGTAGAAGCGCAAGGCTCAGGGGTGGTTGTCTCTTACACACCTCCACTTCAACTGAGCTGTTTCACCAGGTTGCTGCTCTGCTCTCGGTGCACCGCTCAGAAAGCGGCTGGCCCTGCTCCATCCTGGCTTTTTCTGGTCTGGAGGGAGTCGCAGCAGTAGCTCCATGGGGATGTATCATAGCGTCCTTTCCTGCCTCTCTAGTGAGCAGTGGTCAGAGGGCACACATTATCTGAGATGTGCTTTTGGGAACAGCAGTGCAGGATTGATTACCAGATCACCGTTGTACCTGAAGATCAGAGGAAAATGAGCTCTGGCTGCTTCCTTGCCTGCATGAGAGGTTTTCAGTCTCCCCATGAGTTAGCTGTTAGGTGAGAAGTGTTGCAGTAATTCATCTTTATATTGTTGAAGAGTGCTGGAGATCTGCCTTTGCACTAATATGTTATGTTATTGTGCAGTTGCCTTCATGCTGTAGTAGCTTTATGAATGAGTTAATGGAATTCTCTTTAATTAGAGTAGGGATAATTAGATAGCTCTTCCTTACACATCTGTGCTAGAAAACCACTGTGTGTTTGTTTGCAGTGAGGTTATGCATTCTGTTATTTAGTGAAGTGGTTTTGCAAAAACATGTGGGTAGTAAATAGTGTTCTTGTGTGTTGTTGGCACATTTTGAAGACTTTTTCTTCTGCCAAATCCTACTGAGCTGTGCAATCTGAAGCATTAGCCAATGATTGCAGGTCTAATTATTTTACAGATCATCTAGTGAACATGGGAAGAGTTTTGGCATATTCCAACATGACATTTTGCATTCTTTCCCCTCACTAGAAGTTCCTTGCTAATCTGATGCTTCCCAAGATAAGGTAAATAGATCTCCCGCTGAAGTGACAAGAGCACAGCAGAGCAGACCATGTTCTCTGAGGGCTGTGCTGCACTTGAGAGTATTTCCATCATGGTCAGGAATGTGAAAAAAGCCATACTCCCCACCTCAGTGGTCAGCAATCATTTAGGGCCAGTGTGTCTGGCTGTATTTTTAATTTTGCAGTTAATTTCTGCTAGTAAAAGTTCACAGGAGCCAGGAGGTGCTGGTTCCTCACAGTCTCAGTGCCCCCATGACCTGTTCAGCATCATCTCGTGTCTACATGGGGTGACATCTCCTGGCTCTTGCTGAGGCTGGACTTCAGGAGCCTTTCTCAGGAAACACAGCTCCCGCTGCCCCACGTTGTATCTGCACTCCCTGGATGCCATTCAAAATCCTCCTGTGGGCTGCCTTTGGCAGCTTGCGGTAGGTGACTGACTCCTACCCTACTTGACAGAGTAGTGCTGGCACAAGTTGTAGTATAGCTGTGATTATCTTGATAAAAATTCCTTGTGCTAGTACCAGTTATTCTGTTCAGTGACCTGATGCAGCCTATCCTAGTTAAAGTCCTTGTGTCTGAAATGAAGCCGTAACAAAAATTAACAATGCAGGCAGTCAGGAGCTTTTTTTCATCCATGCCATTTTGAATTAAGCATCCCCCTGCAACAAATATTTGAATGGCAGATTAAATAGTCGTTCAAACCCAATGGGGAGACGTGGAGAAAGGACTCAGTCTTGCAGCAAGTAAAGCCCTGGAAGGGGAGCAGGAGGAACATCAGCGCAGGTGAGGGAGCCCCAGACTGGTCACCAGGGCATGCGACAGGAGCTTCAGGTCCCACAAAGGTGCTGGGCACAGTGCATCCTCCCAGGATGTTCTTCTTAACATGTGCACATCCTCCACACAGCCAGGCCTGAAAATTCACGGTGCAGTCTGAAAATAAACCAGCCTGCTCACTGTCTGCCTCGTGCACCAACAAAAACACTCTGCTGCTGGAAAACAGTTCAGAATTACAATGAGGTACAAGCCAAAATAGAAGTGAGCTCATTCTCCCATATCTCTGTTGGCCTTCTAATGCAAACAGGAGCTGAGAGTCCCCAAAAAATTCCTTCATGAGGAAAGGCAGCAGCTATGACTTTAGGCCCACACACAAAGAAAAGTTCTGCTCAGAAAGAAGTTCTATTTTTAGTTGTTTTTCAAATGAAAACTATGCTTAGCCCCAAACCTCAATCTCCTCTGTTCCGTTCAACTTTCCTTAACACTATTTCTTGACAAATGTTTCTGTGTGGGATAGAGGTGAACTTCATACCTGAAATTTCTTCCTTTCCCCGCCCCTTCACATCAGTTTGAAAAGTCAATCAATCTGCCTTCACATAGCACAGGGAACAGGTGCCAAGGTCTGGGTATCTGAAGGGCCCATTCATCTAACACAGAATATGGGAACTCTCAGTGTCTGCATGATGCACCTGCTTTTACCTCTTCTAATTATTTTAAGAAGAGTGTGGTAACTTACCAAGGAAAAAAATCATGAAATGTGAAGGATGCAGCACACTCCCGCTGAGCTCATCTCTTCCCATCCAGTGTATGTTCCTTCTTGGCCACCATTCATCTCCAAGGCTTTGCAGTGGACATCACACAAGACTAGAAACATTTCTCTGAGAATTTCAGTGAATTATCCTCATTGAAAAACAGTATCTAGATGCAGTTTAGCATCTGATTGTAGCCCAGTCCTGAATCTGTAGGCCAATTTTGTCTCCTAAGGTTGGCACTCCCCTTGTGTGGTGGAAAACAAGGAGACAGAAAGGGGGCAGATCCCTGCACTGATGTTCCTGGAGCTCCGCAGGCTGGTGTGTGAACCTAGTCACAGGTCCAGAGCTGCCCTTACTAGTCACTAGCAAGAAATCACAGCATTATCTGTCCCCTTTGGTGTGTCACTGATCTTTAGGTGAAAATTACTGGCTCTCTACCTGTGCATCCCTCAGGTTCGCTCTGCCTGACGCACTTCCTCTTTGCCACAGCGTGCTCTTTGCCACCATCCCGTGCCACAGCATCCCAGTGCCTCCTGGTGTGCCAGATGTGGGTGGCAGTGGAGAGAGGAGGATGTGTGCAGCACAGCCCTTCTCCTGGGGCTCCTGCGTTTGTAGGGCCCTGCATTTGCCAGCTCTCCCCTTAGAGTGTTACCTGGTACTGTGGTTTATGCAGTTGCTCTGTTACCTGGTGCCTCCTCCCCATGATTTCATCTCCATGAAAGCAGAATCATGGGTTGAAATAGATAAATATTTAATAAAATAGCAATAATAATAAACTAATATTAATAGCAGTTACAATATAAAGTACACGGAGTTATACTCTGCCAATGTTGTGGAGGAGTAGGCCTCAGGAGTAGGACAGTAGACAAGTCCTTCTCAAGATGTCAGCCATGGTGGAAGAGACAAGAACAAGGATCATCCACAGCAAACTCCCCAATTTATAGTGAATGTGGCATTTATGGTATGGAGTGGTATTAATTGGTCAACCTGGGTCATCTGCCCTGGCTTTAGCTCCTCATAGCTTCTGCACCTGGCCAGCTCAAAACTGTTAAAGACCTTGATCAGTATGGCAACCTGCATACCAGGACCAGTCACAAAGTGTCTTAGCAGCTTTGTTCCTATGAAACAGTGTGTTGTAGTCCTTACAAAATCACAGCTTTCCTCAACAGAAAACTGACTCAAATTCTGTCCTAGTAAACCAGGACACCAGGTTAGTGAAAGTCAAGGCAATGCAGTGCCAGCAGCCCTGGTCAGGGCTGGTATGGTGGGAATAAGCAGCACAGCTCTGCCTGGGGCTGCCCCACCTCTGCAAATGCTCCTGTCCTCCGGGTGTGAGGGAGCATCTTGGGCCTCCGAGGAAGCTCAGGGCCAGGCTTGCGCACTGGCAGGGCTGGCACTTGCCCACGCTGGCTCCAGATACAGACGCCCACTCCCATCTCTTCAGTACCCCCATCAGAAACCCAGATATAAACCCCAGGATTAGCAGTGGGATTGGTAGTTAACTCGGGAGCTGGTTCCTAAAACTAACAGTGCACAATTTGTCTTTCATCTTTTCAGTTCCTAAATTTATCCTCGCGGCTGTCAACCCCCTGGTCACCGATAGCAAGTCTTCAGTCAAACAGAACGATGGTATGTACCATCAAAAAAATCTGCTAACTTTGATTGAACCATGCAAAAAGTAGAAGTGAAACTGCAGTTGTTGCAGGTTGAAGAGACAGTTAAAGAATTATGCCACCATTTGCTCTCCCTAAAGGCAAATCAAATTAATGGGGTGGCTAATGCGTATTCACTGTCATCAGTAATGGGAGTGTACTGCAGTGATTGGGAAGTCCATTTGGGAGCCATGAAGCCTAATGGAAATAAATTATTTCAGAAAGTTGAATAGGAATAGGCAAGGGGTTTCACTTGGCAATAGATTTTTAAAAATAATTTTGCCATATTCTAGATATTCAATATTTTCAATACTTTGTTATTTATACTTTAATTCAGTTTTTAAAAAATTTATCAAATGTTGTTTGGCCTGGTGTTCTGCAAGTTTTCTTTGGCACAGCCCTGGCCTGCCTGTGTTTCAGACAGACGTGTTAGTTCAAAAGTTACTGGGTGAGTATCAGCTCAATGGCTTCATTATCTATGATATGAATGAATTTGTGTTCCCTTCTTGTGTCACAGGTGTCGACCTTGATCCAAAGGAATCAAGACTTCCAAAGAAAGATGGCATTATTGTTAGCAACTCCTTGGCTACATTTGCGTACATTAGAGGTAGGGAAATGAGGCTGAGATTGTTTGGTTTATTAGATTGTAGCATTTTGGGAAAAGGGAGTATCACCTCAAGAGATTACAACTGGTAATCCCATGTTTTTACTAACTATTATTACAATGTAATCACAGGCTTGTGTATGGGACAGTCACAGCAAAATTGATACTTACAGAATATTTTCCATCTTGAAGGATCCAAACTCTTTTACAGACTGCAGCCAAGATACTTTTTTTTATTGAACATTCTCAGTGGGGACTGTCGGTTGTTCAATATTTTTGAAAGCCTGATCCTGATCTGGGAGCAGTGCTGGAGACATGCAGTTTTGGAAATCTTGGTTTGCATACATAGAAGTGTCATTGAGAAGCTGTAAAAACAAACAAACAAAGCCATTTCTGGTATGGGATATAGCAGGTTTTGTGACTTAGCAACACTACGGCAAATTTTGTTTAGGCAGATAAATTTGTGATCACCAGCTCTCTAACATCACAGGAGAAGTCATGAATTTTGGAAGTGAGCAAAGTCTGATGTTGAGAAGCAGTTCTGGAGCTCAGATTGCTGCTCTTGTAGAAAATGGCAAAGAACCACGCAGCTGTCGAGCATCATCCCACAGCCTTTGTAAAGGCTTCCCTTGCCAGCACGGTGAGACGGGCTGTCCCTGCTGGGGTCACCCAGCTGCGCCCAGCAGCTCTCCCCACACCCCCAGACCCAGCCACCCTTGACACCGTCCAGCAGCCCCGAGCAGCAAGGGTTGGGTTTTACAAACCCTCTAGAAAGGCCGTTTCCACTTCTGTCTCACTTGTTGCTATCCTGAGAAGTTATCTCAGACTGTGTGAAGGAAGGAAAATGCTCCCTGCCCAGCCTGGCCTTGAGATGCTGCCATGGCTCCGTGGAGCCCAGAGTCACTCTTCCCATGCCCCCTCTTCATGAGGGTAAGGCCCATTTTGGCAGGATGGCTAAAAAAAAAAAAAAGAGTATGTTTCTGGTAGTTGGTTGAGAATGATAGTAAACTGCTTATAAAAACATGGGATAATGTTATTTTATGTTATTAAGAGGCTGGGAATTTTGCACAGTAATTTGAAGTGGCAGAGACGGCAGTGTTCAGACCCCAAGTGCAGGGTGGTTTTGGTGCAAGACAGAAAAAGTCTCTCCACATGCCCTGTGCCCCCAGGCACCCCCACCATTATGGCTGTGTAATCAGGGCACTTCAGGAATGACAGCTGACACGGGTTTTTTTGTAGCTGGGCTTTGGCAGAGTTTGTAAACTGTTTAAGCAGCGGCTTTCTGATTTCAGATCACCCTGAAAGAGCCGCTCTCCTGTTCATGTCCAGCGTTTGCGTGGGACTCATCTTCACGCTCTGTGCTTTGGTGGCCCGCGGGTCATGCTCGAGTGACTTCCAGAAGTTGCACAGAAAGAAGGAGCACTTAGTGCCAGACAAGGACAGAGTGTACGAGAGCAGTGAAAAGGATGACGAGGTGGAGGAGGAGGAGGAAGATTCCTCTGATTCGGATGTCCAGGATGAGATAGTGGGACTTTACAGACCTTCTTACTCAGGTTATAATTCAACAGAGGCAGCAGAACTGGCCGAAAGGATAGAGCGCAGGGAGCAGATCATACGCGAAATTTGGCTGAACAGTGGTCTGGATATGACACCTCCTAGAAATATGAATACGTTTTATATTAATGAACAATAAATGGCTTATTTTGGATGATGCCCTAGCCCTTTTTTTTAAAAAAAGAAATGTACCTTCTGTGAAGGAACATTTGTATCAGTGCATATAATTATTTGTAAAGTAAGAAGAAATATATGCAATAAAAGGAGAGTTTCAAACCCTTGACTGTCTATAAATCATTCTGTGAAAAACACTTTTACAAGCTTTCGTAGATGTAAGTGATGTGATGTTATGCTAGGGATTATTTTTCACTGTAATTTGGGATCAGCTGCCATACGCAGGTTAAGGATTATTGAGTAAGGGGAAAAATACTTGAGCAGCATAACATGGAGATGCATTAGGATATGGCCTTGTAACCAGTTAATGTGCTGCAGCTCATAAATTGTAGAAGAACATGCTCTATTGAAGAGAAATATGAGTATTATTAGTAGCGTAAGCAGTACAGAGCAAAATTAAACACAGGTTCTTGAAGCTTTTCTGCTGTTTCCTTAACCCAGCCTTTCCCTTATAAATCCTGTTCCTCTGGTACCAGTGATCCTGATTACAAGGGAACTTGAAGTCCAGTTGATGCAGTTACTTCAAAGAGAGACATGAAAGAAGGGTCCCTCTCTGGCCTGGGAGGTCTGGAAACAAATCTGCAAAGTGCCCGGTACTTCAGTGAATATTTTCGTGGTTTGAGAATCAGTTTCTTTAGTAGCAGTCTAGAGAGATTTTACAGTACTTCTCCAAGTCTACCCCTTCTTCTGTAAAGCACATAGCCACCAGATACAGCTAGCCCTAGGGGTTAAAGCACTGCTGAAGCATGGGCATGAGGGCAAAAATCAATCAGTGTTCAAGGCCTTCAGTGCCCTTTTGTTAAGGAAAAGATCACCATTCAGCCCTCAGAAGATGCCTGCCCAAGATGTAATTCTGCTGGCAAATTTGTGAAGCACAAGCTTGAAAATAGCTGCTTTCATAAAAGACTCCTGAAGTTGACACAGAGTAAGAACACTTCCTAAGTGAAATTCTGTATTAATTTTTCTGATATTAAAGCATGGTGTAGAGACAGCATTTGATAGACAGTTATAGTCTCAGGGGTTTCTTGTAAGTAATTTTGCAATCACTTGAAAATTGTTCAGACCAGTCAGATTTGGTTTCAGACGGACAGAAAATTGAATCAGAAATGTATCTAAGTTGAAAACACAACCATCCTGTCTTTAAATAAAACGTCTTCAGTATTTTAACTGCAGTCCACAGGGAAACTACTGAACAAAAGGAGGAAAAATGTCACTTCCTATTGGTAATACTTCATGAGTTCACTGTGCTTTCCCACTCAGATGCTGTGCGTCTACGTAGAATGAAGCTGTATGAAACACTTGGAAAGAAAAAAAGTGACACGACTTGTCATTTCCTACTGATACAAAGTCGAATTAAGCATGGGAAAACTTTAAAGAGAGGAAGGGGGCTTCCTCAGATGACTAAGGCGCAAGCCTGTGCTCAGCTGGAACACTCTTAGCAGTGATTAGCATCCTATCAGCGGAAGGAAGAGGGGCTGAAGAGACGGATGGAGAGCTTAGGTCACCCGTGGCACTGGGAAACTGCATGAAATGCTCGGGGCAGCCCAGGAGCCTGGGCTTTCCAATAGAAAGCCATTGTCACCTGTGCCATTGCACAATATCCATGAATAGGTTTTGGTTTGGAAAAACCCCATGCCTTTGTTGTGAGAGTGGAAGAAGGCAGATTTTCCTTTTGCCAGCCCTGGTGGTAGGTGTGGGACAGCTCTGCTCAGGACCTGGCTGCTTCCTCCTGACTCATGGGGGCAGGTGCCACCCATTTCTGGGTCACAAAGAAAGGGGACTGAGCTACATCCCAATGCTTCCCCTTGCTGGCAGACTGTACTAGTAAAAAAGTGGATCATCTTCCTCTTACTGACCCTCTAAAGAGGCCATCATTCAATTGCAGAGGGCTGGGCTCCAATGCAGGACAAATGAGGCTGAAGGCAGGGGCTCCCGGGGGCTGCCCCTTCCCCACCACAGGACCCTGCTCCAGCTGTCTCCCCAAAATGCTGAGCCCCAATGAAACTCCCTCCTGAAGAGCCTGGGACCCACAGGCCAGCCGATCTCCAGCTGATCTATTTTTGGACGTTATCTGTCTGGCAGTTAGTATTTATACTCACTGAAATTCATTATTTTTCCTCATTCTTTATCTGTAAGCCCCTTTGAGGTTTTCGTCCTGAAGCTGACGAAAACCAGGAGTTAGTCTTTCCACCAGACTTTCACTTTGCTCAAGCCTGGCTAAAATTAACATGTCCTAGGGGTGGCCACAGCATCACAGACTGGTTGAGGTTGGAAGTCGCCTCTGAAGGGTATCTGGTCCAATCCCCTGCTCAAGCAGGGCCACCTAGAGCCAGTTGCCATGGACCATGTCCACACGGCTTTTGAATATCTCCAATGTTGGAGAATCCACAACCTCCCTGGGCAACCTATGCCAGTGCTTGGTCATTCTCACGGAGAAAAAATGTTTCCTAATGTTCAGAGGAAACCCTCTGTGTTTCAGTTGGTGCCCATTGCCTCTGGTCATTGCCTCTGGCACAGTGATCCTTTCCCTGTTGTTTTGTTCACTTCATTCATGCGTGTCTTCCATTTGATAGTCCTGCTTTGGGGTTCCTGTCTGAAAACAGGGGTGTTCATTCCTGGTGATGGAGCAACCAAAGTGGCAGCAGATCAGCAGAAAACAGCCTGTAACTTGGAGGTTAGTCCCCTCCTTGAAGCAAAACCAAAAAACACTGCACTTTTCCCAATTCCCAGTTCTCTCATCTACTTTTACCACCCTAGAGGAAAATAATCCTTTGTATTAAAGTGAAGATTAGCAATTTTTTTCTATTACTTTTGTATATTTCCCTGTAAATGACTTAACAGACATGATTCTCTCCTGATTTTCCTCCCTGCCTGTCCCCACAGGCTGCAGGGGGGCAGTAAAGGACTTCCACAGGTTCCAGAAAAGAGCCTGCTTCCCAATATGGAGCATTTCACCGCCTCTGGGAACATATTTTGAGGAAAAAAGTGTTTTTAACAACGCATGCCTGTTTGTATCCTCAAACACAGTGAACAAAGCCCCATCGTGAGCCCCAGCACCAGGGCTTGGCAGGGCAGGGATAGCAGCTTTTGCTCCAGACCAGGAGGTCGAGCTTTGCTTAGGAGCTGTTCCCCTGACTGAATTGTTTATAGTCTGAGTTTGGGTCGCTTTTTTATACTTTTTTTGCATAAACATCCCAAGCCTAATTGAGGAAAGCCATCAAGTAGTGGTTCACCTTGTTCCCAAATGTTCGCTGTTCACAGCGCTCTGAAACTTGGTGTGAAAAGAAACACGGACAAACCCAAGAAACAGAACCTGAATTGTGTCAACATTTCTGTAATAACACCTCTACAGAAAAAAGCAGCCAGCACAGAAAACAGAAAATTATTGGGTAACATACTTACCTGACCCAAGCCCACACAAATCAGAGTTTTATGGGAAAAGCACAGTGTATGCCCATTAAACAGTGGGTACCGTAAGGCAGGCTCATTTCTCTGGCGGGTCTGCTTTACTGGAACAGGAGCAATGGCTCTGGATTTGGCTGCTTATTAGTGGGATGCATCAGCTGAAAAAACAAGCAGCAGAAATGCCGCAGCTGGTAGGTACTTCATTTCCAGGCTTAGGGCAGAAATATCATTGAGGAGGGTGCCCCAGGCCAGCAGCAATGCTACGGGGAGGGCATTTTGGGGCTAGCAGCAGAATGAAGTTTCAGCAGTAAAATCCCTGCAAGGGCCCAGAAACGGAGCTGAAGAAGAAAATATCACAAAGGAGAGCTTGCAAGTTGTTTGGCTGTAACTGTTAGGTTCATGCTATGGGTATAGCTGGAAAACGATGTGCATCTGAAAATGGTATGACCCAGCATGGAGACCTAAACCTGCTGGAAGGCACTGTGCAATACTGGTGTGGCTGTTTTAACTCCCCACTCCCACCTTTAAAATAACCCAGAGTCTTCCACCAGGAATCCCTGGTTGAGGCTGCAGGAAGCAGTCAATAAATCCTTCTGAAACTCACACCTTTTATCGGGAGCCACTCAGGTGTGGCACCCAACGCTTGTGTGATGCTGCAGCCAGAAATCCCCGGCGTCACCCAGCGATTTCGCAGGAGGCACCTGTGATCGGTGGGGCAACACGCTGCTGCCCAGGGGGGAAAGAGGGAGGGGTTGGCAGGGAAGGAAGGTGCGGGTAGGGCTGGGGGCGAGCTGGGGTGAGGGCAGAGGCTGGAGCAACCTGGGAAAGCAAAGCCTGGGAGAGCAAAACTGTACATGTGCAAGCAAGGAGTTAAGGACTGAAACCAGGCATGGACACCATCCAGTTGGCTTCATCTGTACGTTGGGAAGTGCGAGGGATGAATGACCACAAACATCCTTTTTTGCAAGATGTGTGGCTGAGCGATGGAGAATTCAAGCGTGAGTCAAGGTAAGGGATTTTACGTCGCCTGTGACGTTGTCTGCAGTGGGTTTTCTTGTGCTCCAAAAGCCCACCCAGACCTTGTGAAGCAAACGGAGGTCACACAGTTTAAGTGGTGCTGAGGGTGCTCCCCATTGTGCTGTCAAGTGTCACTTTTAGAGATGAAGAGAAAGTGAGGTCCTGCCAGCCCCCGAGTACCACAACCCCAGCAGACCCCCTGGGTGGCTGCCCCACAGTGGTTACCCTTGGTCCAGGTGCTCTAAAAAGTCTCTGGCAAACCAAGACCTCCAGGGATCTCCTGCAGCATTAGGGCACTGATTTGCTTTCTCACATTCTCATTTCTGAGGGAAAAAACCCTCAAACAACCCAGATCAAACATGCAGTCGGCCCAGTACTGTAATAAATAACCACATTTTCCAGCACTGTAGAAAATGGTAGAACTTGTGGCTTCTCATAGAGAAAGAGACACATCCCACAGCTTTGGTGACATCCTGGTTCCCACCTGGGCAGGCATCAGACACCTGGAATGCACCTTCAGACACCCAGGGCACCTGAAAAATACACATCTGGGGCAGGGGTCTTGTGTGTGTGTGCATTGGTGACCTCCCATTAACAATTCCTACTGCAGAGTAATTACGGCTGTAGTGGATCGCCGGCATGCCAGCTGTGGGGTGCCAGCCCTATACAACTCCTCAGACTCTTTTTTAAGACTGTTGCATTTTTAGGACCATGTATTGTTAAGACCCAAAGACATGACGGTAATGCCCAGTCATTCATTCTTCTGGGGTAGCAAGAGCCTGAAAGCGCCAGCCAGAGCTCACACCTTCTTCATGCAGTGGAGTCAACCAGCTAGGAAATAAAAATCTGTAGGGAACCTTGGTAGGTCCAGTCACAACGGAGCTGCTTGCTGTTTGGGTTTTTTTTTCGAAAAATCAGTACCCTGAGCAACATGATCTGGTTTTGAAGCTGGATCTGGTTCAGAACCAGGCCCTGCTCCAAGTACGTGGTAAGACCAGCAGCCCTCATGAAGTCCTCCCAACCTAAATTGTTTCCTGAGCCTGTGACCAGCACTAACCACACCTGGAAGCCAGCCTTCGGAGCTGCCACAACCCCCACACTCCAGCCTTTTGGTCCTGATGCAACTCCAGCACCCTGCCTATCTATCTCCAACAAAAATTTAAAATGTGGTTTCCAAAAAAAATCCCTCTTCAGGAAAGAGGTGAAATCTCCTTTTCTGAATGAGGCCGCAGGGCGTTGCTGAGGCGGGGAGAGGCAGGAAGAAACAGAGCTGCAAACCCACGTCTGACCACTGCACCGGGGACCATCATGGGCTGAATCCTTCAACCACAGGAGCTGTCGCATGGGTGAGACACGAAGCAGAGGTGGTGTGAAATATCACACAGCCGTGCCCCCAGCCCCTTATCCTGTAACACGAGCAGCGGCTCTATGCTGATTGTCAGGGGAAAAAATCCCCACACAACAATTTTTAACTGCAACGTTGTAAGTACTTGGCTGTATTACTCAGCCTTTGCTGAGAGCTGCTTTCACAAACACAACCCTTGGAATAAAACAATAATTAGCTTTTCTTTCTCCTTGAGGAAGTGCCAGATTTCCTATTTTTGCTATAAACTTCCTCATTCTCCACATAACCCCGCTGTGGCTGCTGTACGGGGCCTGTACTCACCAGAGTGCAGGATGGGGACATGCACAGCCCTCAACACAGGTGGGCAAGCGGGTTTGGGTGAGGCACAGCCAACCCCCAGCACGTGTGGGCAGCCCAGGCAAAGAGGGGGCAGCCCGTGGGTGCCCCAGGCCACTGCCACCCCATCACCCAGTGCCCTGAGGTGGCGGGCAAGGACAGGAACAGCCAAAGCAAAGGTGTGAGCTCATGCTCTCAGTGACTCCTGACTCGCACACCGATGATAGCCGTAGATGGTTGTCAGTGGTGAGCAGAAACAAGAGCTGCACCCCAGCGGGGTGACAGTGCTGCCAAAAGCAGTGGTTCCAGCTCCCTGTGTCCATTGGGCCCCTACCACCAGGACGGAGTCGGGGACCGGGTGCTCACCGGTGGTTTTTGCCCATGACCCTCACATGATAAAATGGAACAGGAAATGATGTTTGTGGAGCCAGGAGCACCTGTCAGTGGGCATGGAGCAGATTTGGGGTGGCATTGGTGTCTCAAGGCAGAGCAGCACCTGCCCTGCAACCCAGGGAGCACAGCTGATCTCCTAGGAAGTGGCACAGGAGCCACATCTACACAGCATCGAGTGCCTGTGCCTTGCTTCCTCTCACGCTCCTGTTCAAGGAAACCATATGTTAAGGAGTGTAACAGCGTTAGCAACTCTCACAACACATAATATAAACTTCCATTAATCAGGACTGTGATATGGCCACAAAATAAACAGTTTAGCAACGTTCTGCTGTGCGTGTCCTTTGATAGAGAACGGATTTTCCCTCTGCAAGGGCACGTCTGCTATCAAACTTCCAGAAATAAACAGTTTAGAAGAAAGATAAAACGCTTTCGCACATTTGCAAACCTACACGTGGTGTTCCCATCTCATAATTCTCCTGTTCTTTCATGCAGCTATATAAATATCTATAGCCTTTGCTTTGTTCCTGGACTCTTTCATCTTTCTCCAGCAAGTTCATTCAGTGTCAGCCACAACAAATGAATCCAGCAGCCCCACAGGTGGCAAAGGTGAGTAGAAAAACATGGAGATTCTTCCTTATTAATTACTTTCTATGCCTGATTTTCCCTTACTTTTAGAGGGGAAATGACAATATGAAAAGCACCATAATTAAAGGTCCTATTCAAACACCCCCCTCGGAATTCTCCATATCACACAGAATCACAGAATTGCTCGGTTGGAAAAGACCTCTGAGATCATCACATCCAACTGTTCCTGTCTGCCCCCTAAACCATATCCCTAAGTACCTCATCTACCCGCTTTTTAAATACATCCAGGGATGGTGACTCCACCACCTCCCTGGGCAGCCTGTTCCAGTTTCTGAAGATCCTCTCAGTAAAGAACTTCCTCCTTATCTCCAACCTGAACCTCCCTTGGCACAGCTTGGTGCCGTTTCCCCTTGTTCTATCCTCCATCACCTGGGAGAAGAGACCAGCACCCACCTCTCTACAACCTCCCTTTAGGTAGTTGTAGGTGGTGATGAGGTCTCCCCTCAGCCTTCTCTTCTCCAGGCTAAACAACCCCAGTTCCCTCAGCCGCTCCTCATAAGGCTTGTTCTCCAGAACCCTCACCATCCTTGTGGCTCTTCTCTGAACACGGGTAATTTAAAAGTCTCTTTTTTTTCCCCTGAAACAGTAACTCTCAACAAGTCTTGACGATGCAATAAAGCTCCTTGGGCTCCTTTGGCACATATGCCAGCCGCAGAGAGAACTCTGCTGGGAGGAAGGTGCTAGTGGTTTTGTCACAGAAAACCAGGTACTCACAGTCGTGGATGCACAGCGGGGTTTAATGAGAGTATCCAGGGAGTATAGATACTTTACTGCTTATGTTATTTTCAAGTTGTCTCCTCTGCTATTGAACACTTTCCTGGTACCAAATGGCCAGAAGCCAACGATTACTTTAGTTATTTACAGGACTGGGAGCCCACAGAACAAACTCCTCAGAATACTGCTAATCTAAGATGAAAGCTCTATTTGCAGGAGGGATTCAGATGGATATTTTCAAGCATTTGTTCTAACTGATCCAAAACATCTGGGAAACTTCCTGCCAAGGCCACTAATCTCCATGCAGTCATGACTAAACTCAAGGAACTAAAAAAAGCCGCTTTCAAAAGACGAGGAGCCAGCAAGTAAGTACTGGGGTGTGTAAATGCCAATAAATAAGTGCTGGAAGGTAAGGTCACGGTGCAACCCCTGCTCCGGGAGCGGATCTCCAGACCAGATCGCTTACTGGCAATCAGTCTTTCAGGAATCTCCCTCCCAGGTCGGCAGGATAAAACTCACACAGCACAGCTGGCTGTCCTCAGGCGCCTTCTTAAACAGCAAAGATGAGATTCTGGGGAGCGGGAAGTGTTGTCACAAGCAGCACAGGAAACAAAGCGATCCCTGGAAGAATTCCGTTTGGGAACTGCCAGGTTGTAACTCCCCCCGGATACAAAATGTACCAGGCTGCCGCAAAACTCGCTTTAGAAGCTTAGAAACAGGACTACATTTTTTTCTGGCTGCCAAAAGGACATAAATATTTTAGAGCATTGCTGGAAAAGAGAGAAACAAGTATGCAACAACCTCAAGTCATTAATCTATAAATAGTAATTCAATTATTTTTTAAGGAAATGTATAATTGCCCAAACAAAATAATTACTTTCCTGGACCTGTTTTGAAATTTGGGCTGTCAGACAGCATCCATACACATCCCTATGACACCCATTAAGGAGAGCATTGCAAGAGAGAGCGGAGAGGAGGGAGAGGTTTTGTAGCTGTAGAAGCCCCCTTAAAAGCCATCTCTGGCAACTCAGGACTCTTACAGCTGGTAGGACAGATCAGGAGCTAGAGCTGGGTGACTAACAGCTTTTATAATAAATCAATCCATTAATTTTATGACTTTACAATTATTTCACTGAGTGTTGCCGATCCCACTTATAGATCGAGAAGATTCATCGCATCTCTGTGGGCTGCAACGATCCCAGTGATATTAAGAAACTAAGAAGTTCCAGATTTTCTTTACCCTTTGACAACAGCAAAGGAGCACATAAGGAAAAAAGCCTTCTGCTACAGAAACAGTTAAAAACGTCCCAGGAATTGCACAGGACGCTGATTTTCATCTGACAGAGTGGCAGAACAAGGTATTCTTTTAAAACCCGCTCCACTTGCTTGACACATTGAAATAATTCCAAGTAGTTTTAAAATATACTGTTTGATGTTTCGCAACTTAGAAAAATCGCACATACTGTTGGGTTTTTGTTGTGGTCTTTTTTAAAAAAGTTACGGTAAAGTTGCTATTCCAGACAAACCACCAGACATAAAACCTTTCCTAAAAGAATCAGTGACTGAAGTAAAAACACCATTAAGAGTTAATGGCGCTAATTCTCTTTTCTATATTCAATCTCCCAGCTGTGAGTTCAACAAACACTTCAGTTTAACTTGATAAGCGTCTCCTTCAACCACGCTAACACTTAAAGGAAATTATTTTTTTCATTGCAATGGAAAAAACCTGCTCACAAAACACTTTTGCTTTGTCATTTTACAATGACTCAAACAAGCAGAGAGATTTAAGCCAGCAGTGTTGAGGTTTGTGAATCTGGAGAGCCACAACCACAGTTTTTTAAGTGGACAGTTGTGACTACAGACTTTATTTCCATCTTGTTGCACTGGCAGGTTTGGCAAGGCAGGAAGCTTCTGGCTGATAATCTCAGATGTTTGTGTTTCCAAATGTCTCTGCAATCTCAGATGTTTGTGTTTCCAAATGTCTCTGCCACTAAACCCTCCTGACATGGGGATTAGGGCATGAATAAGACAAAAAAAACTATCAATGACAAATGTCAAATGCGGGTGTAAGTTCAGACAGCAAACATAACCCACCTGACTTCCAGAGCTGCTGAACAGCTCCACAGTGCCATAACATTTGCACCTGCAAAAAATATTTCACATTAAAATCTGACATAAACTACGCACTGAGGAACAAGCCTGTTCTTAGACTATTGGAGTCTGTGAACGTGATCTGGTTTGGCTCAGGTGGAAAGGAAGCACAGGCGAGCAGGGGCAACTTGGTATCCTGAAGCCTTCTGCAAACTACAAACCCAATGTCCTTAGCTGGCTTGCCTTTCGGCACTGCAGAACCAAAAGGGTGGGCATTCTTGACACCCTGCTGTCCTAGGGACAACTGCTTTGAGGTGTGAATGAAGACACCATATTAACCATTGGCTGGGTGCCCACATCAGCTCACCTCTTTTTAAAACACTCAGTTGATCCTCACACAAAATTTTCTGGGCACACTGGCTTTCTACTGCTCAGCGACCTGATGAGGAGGCACATCTACCTCCATAGGAAAGCACTTCCTTTAAGGACACAGAAGTCTAAACATGTAAAATTTGAGCAACTCATTTCTAAACATGAATTATCTACCTAGATAATTCTAGAGATTTAATTATCCATTAGTCAAACTGTATCCCAAATCAGAATTCTCTCTTCAAAACCAGACACATTTGCTTCAAGTCTACCGGCATTTCCTTCATTAGTCTTGAACCCAGAATTGACTGATGCTGTATTTTAGAAATGGTAACAGGATCCTAAATGTCAAGCATACAGTGGAAACACTCTCCAATAAACTTCATGACTTCTCATTTTACAATGCTGACTTGTTAGAAATGAAACACTTCTAATCCAGTCACAATAATCTTAGAAGTACTTCCATGTTAGAGATCTCGACCTAGTAAACTTGGTTTTATTGTATCCAATCTGCTTGCAAATGACGCTTACTTTTGTAAACAGATTTCTGTCAACCTTTACAAAAAAGCACAGTGGCTAACAGCTTGTTAAACTGAATGACATCCCTAGGTTGGCTTCCAATGTCAATGAAAACTAAACCAAAAGGATCAAAACAAAGCACTCCACAAGGATCTTAATGTTATTTGTTATTATATAAAAGTACTTCCTTTAAACAATTTTTAGGAGGTCAACTCATTTTTAAAATAATATTTTGGAACTAGCTATGTTGAAATGCAAACAAGCACAGAAAAATTCATTAAATTTCACTGGATTAGCCTGGGAAAACTGATTTCTTATAAAATAAATTACGTTCTACAGACTGCACCATCTAAAAGAAAGGCAAAAATCAGGAAGAAAGTATAAAGACCACTCAAAACAAGACCAAATATCCTAGTGTATATTTACTAGATATATCATCTATGAAATAGCTTAATATGTCAATATTCAAATTACAAGTTTCTAATAAAATAATAAACTTCAACAGGATTGATTTAGTTCTTTGCAGAAACAAGTGCTGCTACAGTTACACAGAAGTGTAAACACTTATTGAAAACCTAAGGTTGAAACAGGCACCCGCTATAGAAGTGACAATTTCAGCTGTTGTCAGGATCTACTGCACACAACACAACTCCCCATTGCAAACAAGGGTATCAACCAAACAGCTTTAAGAGGCAAAAAGGTGTTTGCAGAGCTTCATCTTGGACCCCATTTGATGTCTTTTACACCATGAAATTGCCTTTTCAGAGCATTGTTGTCTGCCCACTCAGCATTTAGAAATGAGTCGTCGTCATCCTCTTCTAGTTTCTGTAAACAGAACCGAGAGGTTAAGGTGGCAGCAACATGCATAACCTGCGGTCAGTGCCTATGACAGCACAGCTCTCCTACAGCAAAATGACACTGTTACCTTAAGTTCCTCCTGCTTTCTGTGGCAGTACAGCATCATCTGTTTTTGCTCTTCATGACACATCAGTGGTTCACGCCCTGGAGCTCCTTGTCCTTTCTGAAAGGGAAATCATAAATTTTATTTATGATGGCATTTGGGATACAAAAGAGAAGCTGTTATTCAAAGATAGCAAAGTCTTTCTTCAGACAATAGGATTTCTCAAATTTAATAAGGTCCCTCAAGACAGGAAAACAGATCTTGAGAAACTTCTGCTGCATTCAAGTGAGAATTATTTTTTCATCTCAATATCTGACTCATGCTGTCAATTTTGTGGACATCAGTGGGAGCTGCAAACAGGACTGAGTCTATTTTACTTAAGCTTCCTCTCTAAAAGACATAATAAATCTCTCTGCTTTAAGGTCATTCTAGGTATCTCGGGATGGGCACATCCATCTTTAGCTCCCCTGCTAACACAGACTCAAGATGGCATAAGACTAAGTAAAGCAGGGAAGGCAGCCAGTTACAAAATACTACAAATAAAAGAAATTACAAATAAAAGAAAAACTCTAAAAGAAATTTTATTTGTTACTACAAATAAAAGCACTTCTATTTTACCAGGCAACTGTCCTCATGAAAGAAATTATGCACACAGCAGAAAACAGCTGATGACAGCTATTGTCAACAACAGCAAACAGACCAGTTTGAATGGAGATGGTGAATCCTCTCTGGAACAAAAAAGGTCTGAGGTGGTTTAAATTAGCTCTCCAACTCAAGAATGCAGGCATCCCTTGTCAGATACAAAATGACCGTACTACTTTGCATTCTCTGAGGAGGTCCAACAACTAATTAGACAGTAAGACAACTTTCCGGGGAGCCTACACTTCAATGGCTGTTGAGTTGTCACACAATTTTTCAGTTACCCTCATAGGAGAGGGAAAGCAATTCTGGTCTTCTAAATGACAGATACATAAAATGACTTGACTTATCTTTGAGTAATTCTATTACAGACACCTGCAGATAGTAAGATCTGCCATAAACACAAATGCTTTCTGTGGCAGAGAAGCTCTCACTGACATAGAAATGAAATGCAGCTCCAGAATAATTCTGAGCTATGGTAAGTACTCAGACATTTGACAAAAGCACCCTTTGAATGGGATTTTATAGATAGATACATACATACGTACACACACACACACACACACACGTAAACAGGGGGAGCATCTTATGACAAAGCTCTGAAAATGCACTGAAATACCAAACATGCTTCCTTTGAGCATTCTCACCAGAGATGAACACATCTGCACAGTTAGGACAAAATCATTTAGTCCAAAAAATAATGAAAAGTCCCAGTAGCTTGGTGCTAATTGTGATATTGCAAGAACATGATCATTGTGCCAGACATCAGTCCACACTTAATGACTGACTTTTGCTGAAGCCTGGGCTCTATAAACTGAGGAGCAGCAGGAGATCTTTGCCTCATTCTAGCTCATTATTCCAGAGGATGACTCAGACCTGTGTTCACAATTAACACAGGAGGCCTCATCTGCTTCAACACATCTGACGACTGGGAACTCTCATTTCTTTACAAAAAGTTCAGCTGGAAGCTTTAGGTGAGCTGCAGCTGACAGGACAATTCAGTGCAGGCCCAGCAGCTTGCTTTTTCTTCTAGCATGCAGCGAGCTTTCACTGAACACTTTAGGAGAGCATAAGTTCAGGCTCTTCCACAAGCTGCGTCCTCTCGGAGAAGAGACATAGCCACATTTCCAAGGCAACTGAGACCATTGGAGGCCCTGCCATCAAGAAACTCCGGACATCACAAGCCGGGAACTACTGAGTTACAGACACTGTCTTTCAGACACAGAACAGACTGAAACAGGGATGAGAGGTACCCACACCACGTAAGCACAAAACATCCATATTGGTTTTTAAAGGCCAGAATATAGTGAGAAAAACTTTCACAAGTACAATTAGAAAAACTAGGCAGACTGAATGACTGGGTCTGTTCAGTGCTCTGCACTGAG
Organism: Mesitornis unicolor; assembly: GCF_000695765.1. Taxonomy (NCBI): domain Eukaryota; kingdom Metazoa; phylum Chordata; class Aves; order Mesitornithiformes; family Mesitornithidae; genus Mesitornis; species Mesitornis unicolor. The sequence goes on from NW_010163968.1 coordinate 52,437, forward strand.
ATGGAACTGAGAGCCAGCTGAGGTTTTTTAAACTTTTCAGTTTGCATTTCAACTATTTTCAAATATCTCTTTGTTGTACTTCAGAAAAATGCTATGGAGCAAGTAATAGTAACTACAGTATTTAACTGACAGGCAAAGGAATTACTTGAGGAAAAATCAAAATATAATAAATTAAAACCTTAAAATAGATGCAGTTTTAAGACACTCAAGCCAGAACTAATTTAATCCATTTCATATACCTATGGACAATTGTCTTCCACAGAGAATTAGACAGCCAAAGGTGAGTACCTTGAAAAGAAATCTCCCAATGGTACTTACTTTCTGTATCTTGACAATGATGGTTGTTTTCTCATTTTTGCCTACATAGTCAGAGAGCAACTTTGATTCTTTCAACTCCTTTCCTGCCCACCATAATTGTGCTTCTGATTCTGGTATAACTTCAAGTCCAGCCTGTGACAAACAAACAAACAAGGTAAAGTGTTGGCAGGTGTTGGCTTTTGCTTTTTTTCAAAATCAGATTTTTTTTCTCGGAAAATCTTTCTGCAATTCTTAACTGATAAGCCAAAGTAGTTCACCTGATTTTACACTATACTTTTCTATACTTTTGCTACATTTTTCTCCACATATTAATCTACAGCATTTTCATTCATATTCCATTTGATCTTGATCTAACAAACACTCTGGGCAACAAATTCACAATGCTGGCATTAGAAAGAAATGACAAACTATTTAAGATGGGCCCAAGACTTACCTGAACTCAACTTTGTAGGTAACATTTGAAATAAACTTCATTCATCTTATTTCTAGTTAAGTTATTGGTGTGCTTTTACATAAGCTATCAGACAAAAATATTAAACTAAATCTGTCATGCAAATGAAAGCAACCTTCATTTATAAAATGGAGAACAGTATAGCACATATTTAACCCAGGCACTACATATAATCCAAATATATCACTGCATACATGAGTTCCTGATAAGTCTTCTTTATCTTCAAACTCCAGCCTAATTGGATCATGTGGAGGCAATCCCATTGGATACACGATCATCACAGCCCCTCGGAGCTGGTCCAGTGCATCTTTCACCGTCTCCATATAAACACACACATTGGCCTGAACTTGTTTCTGAAACACAGGCAAGGATGACTGGTAACTTAAAAAAATATGCAGAAAGACTTTGCTTTGTAGTCAGTTCAAGGTTTAAACAGTGGGATACTTGAGCAAAGCTAACTGAGTGCACAAAGATACTAAGAGCACAATTTTTCTCAATTGAATATCGACTTCTGAATACATCACTATACTTCTTCCCCTCTCAGACTGAGGGCGGTGTGTGGAGGGAAGAGATCTTCACTAAATTGTGCAGGGCACATTTAGTAACAATTGTCTGTGGGATACAGGCATTCAAACAAGTCTGCATATGACCACAAAAACTGGATGCGAGTCTTCTGTCCCAACTACTTGTGATTCATGAACAAGATTCAAAACAGTAACATTCAAGTGAGGGCTAGAGAAAGAGTCTAAAACTTGAGGAAAAAACAGAGCACACATGAACACAAGAGTAAAGCTTGGCATATTGCATGGCTTATGCAGAGATCTGTAAGATCAAACACTTGAGATCATTCCAAACCCTACTGCAATGGACAGAGGAAAAACAAGAGACATCTGGAAGAGACGAAAAAGGTTTTGCTTACAGATTTGACAGTTCCAACATTTAAAGTAATAAGTTCTATAAAAAAGAGAGTAAGAGAATGTTGCCTCCTTGTGGACATTCTTAAACTAGTTAACTGGCAAGTACAACTGCTTTCTCAATCTCAGATAATTAACTTTTTTTTTTAATACACAGGCATATTTCTTCATTTTCATCATTACAAAGTGGTGAACCTAACAAACCACTTCAGAAACTACCCTTAACTTCATTCACCAGTGAATGACAGTGATTTCTGGCATAAGTCAGCATGCAGTGCAGCAGTTCTGCAACTTTTTATTGTAAATGACAACACGGTATATAATTGGAAGTTTCACCCAGGAAGATCTGAAAAGTGGAGACCAGATCTGCAGATATTTTTGCCTCAAGAAGTAAAATTACTCATTTTCTCCCTGTTTAGAAACAGAGTTGATAAGATGCTATCCAACAGAAAAAAAAGTCTATCTGGAGAAAATCTTTATAGTTCAGAAGCTTTAATCTGAAACATCTCATAGATTTTGCTATGACTCAGAACAGTTTGGCTGAAATCCTGCCTCAATTCAGGAAAGGTCTGCTGCAACTCAGTGCACTGGTAGTGCTGCCAGGCGACAAGGCAGCTCCTCTGCTTGCCTCCACAAGGCCTTTGGAAACACTGGGCTACTCACTCTAAATCACTGATAGGACAATGTTATCAGCAATAAAATAGCCAAGAAGGCCAATTTAAGTGCACAGGCAATACTAAAAATTCAGTAACATTATCTATTTGCATAACTGGTTTAAAGCTGCTCTAAAGCTCCACACATACCAATTCCCAGAATTGTAGGAGAGGGGAGAAGAAAATTACTTGCAGATGTTTACAAAAAAGCAATCTGATAATAAATGCTACTTCATTTGTGTTTCAAAGTCACATGAAAGCTGAGGCACAATACAGAGCATCTACAGATCTGGTAAAGTGAGGTTGAATACTTAAGCCCATAGTGCCATCAGGGCATACCCTCACACTTATCTTTAAACACACACAACTCATTGGGACTGAGCATGAGTACAAGTATTTGTAAGGACTAATCTAAGAGATTAGAACATATTTTTCAATTAATTATACATAAGACTCAAAAGACTACATTAACGAGCAAAAGGTATTTTATTCCAGGAACATCACAGAACGCAGTTAATATTTCACCAGAAAACATGACAAGCGTTCGCCTAAAGAATACATCAATAGCAAATTAAGAGCATGTGGATAAAATTAAATGTGATTTAATCATTCAGTGTGGTTTCGGCTGCCAGCATTCACTTGGAGTTTAATATCTGATTCCTTAACTTGTTGAACCAGCTTGCCAAAAGCCATTAAGAAAATCATTAACAGAAATGTCAGTTTTTATTAGACTATTCACATCACTTCAGGATATTACTCAAAAATTGTCAGCACTCACTCTGAAAAAAGTCTGTTTTTTCTTAAGCAGCCCAACTGCATAACATCTAGTAAGAAAGCCCCACATACCACATGCTACTTCAGGAAACTTACCTTGGAGATTAATGCCTTGGCTTCCTCTATTGTCTTCTTTATAACTTGCTGCATTTTTTCATTTGGAGCTAAAAATAAGAGACACATATTTAATAGTCTACATTTACTATAAAGAAACCAAGCAAATGACCTGTCCAGGTTATTGTCTACTGTAAGCAAATGAAACATTGTTAAATCACAAAGCAAGAGAGACACTACTAAGTTGCAGTCTATTGTACCAGTTTGATAGTTCACTGCTGTATTTCTTACTAACTTAAGAAACAAAGCAGTATTTCTTCTGGAAGAGCCAAACTTACTTTCCCACAAAGACATTTGACTGGTATTTGGAACTTATTTGGGACAAAAGTACTGAGTAGAAAGCAACAGCCGTAATTTCATACTCGCCACAACCAAAAACAAGCCTCTCTTTCCCATGCTGTACTTATTACTATCGTGGGCTGTGCTGGCAGATGTTCATAAAAGGGGAGAAGAACTTGGAATTTTCTGACTTTTTTCCAATTAAAATTTCAATCTGACAGCAAATGCAGTTTTGTGAATACAATGTGCATTTCATACTATAGTTATCTACTTTAACTGTTTTAAAAAGCCTCTCCTCAAAACCAAAAATCCAATTAAATCATATGCATTCACAGCTGAACATTTAAATGCATCATTCAATGGTATTTAATTTGGCCCACATTTACATGCTGTTCAATATTACAACTTTGTTAACTTCACAAAGCAGTCGTCTAGCTAACAAATAAATGCCCGAGTACAACTACAAGTAAAAATGGTTCTGTCCTTTCGATGAAGTTGCTTGCAAATTTTTACTGTAAGGGCTAGCGCTGCTCACAGCCATGCCAAACAAGACAGGTTTTGTCCACAGGTCTATGTATGAGACACTCAGCTATTTCTGAGAACGCTGCTAGGAGGGAAATCTGTTTAGCTATAATATAAGCTCATAATCAAGTTCAGCAAGGGCTTAAATTCGATTTGGCTATGCGCTGTGTTAGAAGAATAATGTTCCCCAAAATAAGACACTTGGAGTAAGGTGTTTGTGTACGACAAGACTAAGTTATTCAAAGATTCCTCCTTAGCTGAGCTGCCCTGCAGTCAGCGTCTAAAGGGCTGCTGACCCTTAAGGGCTGTGGTGGTGTCAGGAGTACAGGGACAGACAGCAAGAATACAATTGCGGTCTCTCTTCTGTGCAATCAGCCCTCACGCTCTCGACTCTAAAGTGGGATATCCATGCCAAGTGCTATGGCAAAACCGCTTGGCTGCAGTTGCAGAAGGAAAAAGTGACAGGAGCGAGTTCAGTAAGTCTGAGTCATAGTGGACCAGGAAAAATATTACAAAAACAACCTGTTAATGTATCTTGGAGCCTCTGGAGAAAACCAGTACACATGTATGCATTTACAAATGAGGAGAATAAATTAAAGTGAAAGAGTCAAGCTTGCTTCTGATAATTGGTTACTTATCTTCGGAGTTTACTTCCAAGTGCTACAGTTGTGAAGTTAAATAACATATGCGCTGAAGAGATATACTACTACTTAGGTTTTTACATCAACATTACACCAGGCCCTAATCCAAGACAGAAGACTTAGCATGTAACTGATATTTTAGCTCTTGAAATAGCTACTACGACTACCTCTAATATAGTTTATTTATAAGACTATTTTAGTAACTGGCAAATAAAAATTAACCAGCTAATATGTTGGCCCAAAATATGTATACTTAGTATCTACTCATTTTTGTTCATCTTTCAGGACAGTGAGGTATAAGCAAAAGTTCCAGAATTATGGTTTTTATGTTCCTCATTGTATTGTAGATTATCTGTGTTTGCAGGGAAAGAAACAAACATTTATGATTGATTTACCATGTCCATTTCTTCGCCCAATTTTATCCTTCTTGAAGACACTTCCACCACTTGGTACACACTTTTCTGCCCACTCATCCTTTAACTTCAGTTCTTCGATTTGCTCATCTGTCAGTCCGTGCATATTATAAGGCAAGAAAACACCATGCTCTGCCAGATCCTCCATCTCTTTAAAGTGTTGAGAGAACAAGATTAAAAATCTGTGTTACTGAGAACATATTATTTACAAAAACCCTTTCACATTATGTACACACAGGCAAAACCTACTCCTAGCCTTCAGTACCTAAGGAGCTACGTATATGGAATAAATAATAAGGTATATATAAATATATATACTCAAATATTTAGTTATATGTGCTGTAATTACATCATAATTCATACATTTCACATATATATGAAACAATGTAACAAATAACACAGTGCTGGTATGCAAACCTAGACAATATTTGCTGGCCATAAACTTTTTCTTTTTGCTATTTCCTTAGTCATCTTTAGCTGACTGCGTATTCCTTTTTCTAAGTACTTTTGGGAAAGCAACTTCTTTTGAAATTGAAAAACACTTTATTGTCATACAGTAATTAATTTCTTTGCAGTTCAGAAAGCATGTAACTGGACTATCTACACAACATCCAACCCAAGGGGTCAAATTCACACCCAGAATGAAATAAAGAGTGTCTACTACAATTTATGTCTAACCAAGGAAAGTCAGTACAGGGCAATCCTAGCTGAGACAACAGAGGTGGTGTAAACTCTGGTTACCAGGGCAGTCTCATGCAGTGAGAGCAGAGAGTGTGCAGATGCAATTTCCTAACCCTTCTGTCCAGCCTACCACATCTGACCCACAGCCTGCAAGCTACACTCACTGCCTTCCCGCAGAACAATTTATACAGCACTCAGCCTGCTTCACAGCATCCTTTCCTTGAAGGCCCTCAAGCCTCTTTACCATCACCATATTAATTAAAGCATACCCATCTTGCAACAGACAGAGACAAATGAAATAAATGGCAATTCTGTTCCTATGGCTGGGAATATAGGCACACACAGGAAAACATAAAGCCTAAGGCTAAATCAGCAAGTACTATGCAGCAACAGCAGCAGACCTGTAGAAAGAGGGAGTGCTGAAAATATGGTAGCCACAGTGTTCAGCTTTTGGAATTTTTAAAATTCAGATTAGCCTCAGTACAGCCTCATACACCACATACATATTTGCAGCCAGACCACATCAGGTGTAGACAGGCTGCATCCTTCAGGCCAGTCTCATCTGAAGGGAATCCCACTTCATGCATTCCCAGGCTGATTCACAACGCAAACCAAAGTGTGGTCAGCAGGGACAAACAGTAAATACTTTCCAAAAGCCAACTGCCGAATTGAACTAAAGCACTAATTTAGACCCATCCAGCGACTCTCCATCACATGGCAAGTGGATGCCTCGCACCACACATGAAAATTTCATTCACGTGTAGGGTACGCTGCTGGGCACAGACAACTGATGCAGCCACTATGGGACAGGATGTGCTGCAGTTTAGTCATGAGCTTTCAGCCACGTACAGCAGGAAGCTCAGAGCTGTATGGTGTCCAAAAAGTAGGGACTACTGAAATAACAGAAGGTGGGAATTCACACATGGTTTGGCGTTTTTGGTGGGTATTCACTGTCCTCGTAAATTTAGGGGAGGACGACTTGTCTGCTGCTAAGCTGGGATTTGAGAGGTGTTTCTTAACCCCAGCCAGTGTAAAACTCTTGTAAGGCCGCAGCCAAGCAACCTCGCCGTGCCACCCCTCAGCTCCCAGGCTGCGAGCCAGCGGGGTACACACTCAGAAGCCGGGCTCCCATCCTTTCGAAAGTCACCCGTCTCCCCTCCTCAGAGCTCCGCACTCATCGGAGGTGCGGCCAGGCCCGGGGCAGGCGGTGAGCCCGCTACCGGGGAGAGGGAGAAGGGCGGCGGGCCAGTACCTGTGCAGAGGCGCTGCACCTTCAGCCTCCCGTTGTAGATGCGGGCGACGAGGGGCACCAGGTCGGCCAGGCGGGCGCTGCCGCCCACCTCCAGCAGGAACTGGCTCTCGT